>NW_007248561.1:67390-125654 GCF_000164805.1 Carlito syrichta | reverse complement strand
GCCCGGTTTTGGCTGATTTCTTTACTTTTTATTTTTGTAGAAACAAGATCTCGTTATATTGCCCAGGCTGGTCTCAAACTCCTGGGTTCAAGCAATCCTCCCACTTTGGCCTCCCAAAGGGCTGGGATTACAGGTGTGAGCCACTGTGCCTGGCCTGATGATGCAATTTTTATGCCTAAAGATAGAAGACAAAATCACCTGAAATTATGGTGGAAAGGATACCTACTCAGAGACATCCACTGCCCACTGTGAAAGGTCCAAACCTTAGTTTCGCTTTCAAGGTGCAGAACCCCATAGCCTACAACTCCTCCTCCTCCTCCTCCTTTTCTCTCCCGAGCTTTTTCTGCCTGTTGGGATCTGAGGCCCCTAACTCCAAGCATAATCTCCCCATCCCTGTCCCCCAGACCTCTTCCCCTGCTCAGAACACACTGACTTTAACCTTTTTGCTCATCTAAATGTCTGCTACCACCCGCCCTCAGTGTGCACCAGCCACTCTGAGAAGCCTTCCTTGGACTCACCCTCTCTCAGGGCTTTGCACCCTCTCCTAGCCCCCAGCCTCCCCTGCTCCCCACTCTCATCCTCTGCCCATGACCTCCACATCTCCACCCATTTGGCACACAACCGTGTTTGCAGCGCACATTATTGTGTCTCTGAGGAAGTCCTCTGGGGTAGAGAATGGCTTGGATGTGAGCGGGGGCAGGATCCAGAAGGTTCTGGGGGGTGAGGAGGACAATGCATTTATGATGGTGTCAGTGATACTACCAGGTCGGAAAGCTCTGAGTTACTAAGAACCAGAGAGGCAGTGTTCCAGGGGTCGGGGAGAGAGAGCCCAGGGTGTGCAGGCTGCCTAGAGGACACAGGGGAAGGGCAAGATTTGATTCAGAGGCTGAAGGGACCTCTGGAGAAGACAGGATGACAAAGCTGATGCCCTCCACTGCAGGGAGTTGAGGGACAAAAATGTGGACCAGAGGACCAATCAAAGCTCTGCCCTGTTCCTGATCCAACCCAGTCCTGATGCTCCAGAGAACGGATGAGGGCCTGTTTCCAGGTGCTGGGCAGGATTGATGAGGTAGGGCCCAGGAACCCGACAGGAATCGGGCTCCTGGGCCCTATACATGAGAAGGAAAGTGGTTCTAAAATTCACACATTTCCACATTTTAGAGATTTGGGGAGGCCCAGGTTGATTTTGACCATGATTCTTATTTATTTTTTTCTGAGCAGTAAATGAGCTTATCTCTAGTACCTGCTGGACCAGTGACAAATGTGCCTTCCTTACTGGAAGGACACTGCCACTTGATAGGACAGGCTGTACCTGCTTCCAAGTTTCAAGGATTTCTAGGGCTTTTTCTCCTGGTTTTCTTGTGTTGTGTGGGCTTTGTAAAAGATCTCCACACCTTATTATAAAACACGAATGTAGCTGGGCTCAGTGGCTCAGTCTGTAATCCCGCGCCTTTGGGAGGTTAAGGAGAGTGGATTGCCTGAGCCCGCAGGTTCGAGACCCGCCTGGGTAGGCGAGATCTCATCTCTACAATAAATTTTAAAAAAATTAGCCGGGCGTGGTAGCGTGCACCTATAATTCCGGCTACTTGGAAGGCTGAGGTGGAAGGATCGCCAGAGCCCAGCAAGTCGAGGCTGCGGTGGCCGGGAGCGGCCACTGCACTCCAGTCTGGGCAACAGAGTGAGACTCCAACTCAAAAAAACCCCAAAAAACAAAAAAACACGAATGTGTCTCTCCAAGAGAGCCTGCCTGGCCACGAGCTGTAGAGTGCCAGGAGGGCCCCCTTGAATGAGAGGGGAGCCCTGGTGGACTCACAGTGCACAATTCTTACACCCCACGCCTGCCGCCCCAGCGTGATCTAACTCATAATAAAACCAGAGCATTTAATATTTTATCAATTTTTTAAAAAAGAATAATAGCATGCATTACAAGTATGGGATGGAAGCACACACTTTCCTTACTGGAAGTGGGGCAAATTCCATCTCTGTTCATTTCAAAAGAGAAAAACAAGCAACAGTTCCTGCTCAGTCACCAGATCTGGCTCTTTGCCCCAAAACACCTCAGCCCGACGGGCCCAGAAGCGAGGTTCCATGTGAACACTATGGAAGGGTAATGGCTGTTCCAGGAGGCATGTCCCTTCTAGATGAAATAACCTCTGTAAAGCTTCCTAGCACAGTACCAGCACATAGTAGAAGCTCAACTTCTGTTCCTTTCGCCTCCTCAGAAGCCCTGAAGCCTTTGAAGGTAACGTGCTTGAGATGGGAATCAGAGCTTGCCTTTTGCTAAAGTGTGAATCTAAACCACCAGCCTGCATGGTGTGTGACTCTTGACAGTGGCTGTGGGCCACTGGGGAAACATGGCACCCCCACTCCAGAAAGCTCATATCTCCTCCCAGTGTTCTCTTCCTGGTGTGTCTCACACCCCTGGGTAGGACCCTGCACTCGGCCATGCTCTGAGATCAGGGCCAGGGTCACTATTGTCTCCAGGAAGCCAGTATAGTGGTTGGTGCTTGGAAGATGTATGCAATTCTTTCTTTTTTTTTTTTGAGTTGGAGTCTCACTGTGTCGCCCAGACTGGAGTGCAGTGGCCGCTCCCGGCCACCGCAGCCTCGACCTGCTGGGCTCCGGCGATCCTTCCGCCTCAGCCTTCCAAGTAGCTGGAACTATAGGCGCGCGCTACCATGCCCGGCTGATTTTTTGATTGTATTGTAGCGATGAGGTCTCGCCTGCCCAGGTGGGTCTCAAACCCGCGGGCTCAGGCAATCCACTCACCTCAGCCTCCCAAAGGCACAGGATTACAGGCTGAGCCACCGAGCCCAGCCACAACTCTTTCTTAGAGAATAAATAAATGGATGAGTTTTTAAAATGGAAAACAGAGAGAAAGAGAGAAAGGGTGAGAAAAAGATAATGGCTGAGGCTTTGTTTTCAGTCTGAAAATGGGCAACTCATTTCATTCTATCTAGACTCTTTCTGAATAAAACTATAACATCTACCATTCAAATGTGTCTTAGAAATTGTAACTGAAAGGGGAATAAAATGATTTTCAGCCCTTTGAAGGCTTGCATATTTATAAATGGAGAATGGTCTTCTATATAGAATGGTTTTCAGAAAGGGCTTAAATATGGAGTCCATCCTTCCCAGGCATGGGCGGGCATATATTACCTGATTCAAGTGGCGAGTCCCTCCCACCACTGCTCACACTGCTCATCTGACCTCCCTGTGCTGAGTGTCCAGCCCTCAGGGACACAGCCAAGCCCTGGGGCCAGGCCCACCCTCTGAGAGCCCCTGATCTGCAGCCTTCTGCTTCCCCCTTCCCCTCCCCGCACAGTCTCGCTGCCTCCCCTGGCTCTCTGCCCATTGGGCCCTCCCCTCCCGGACTGCCGAGACTTCTCTGCAGCTGCTCAGATTCACACAGAAGGGTTCCTATTTTTTAAGCTAATGCACCCTTCCTGGGTGTTGGCAAACTAATACCTCACATTGCTTAGTTTTAATCTCCAGGCAATTTTTTAATCTCCAGGCAATTTTTTTACTTATAAAATTAATATAAGCATCAGCTTTTGCTGGAAATATTTCCATACTTTAGATAAAGCAAGAGTTCCTCTAGACACTCCCCCCCGATTTTCATTCGTGTTTTCTTTTCTATAAACTGACTAGTCATCGTATTTATGTGTATATGTGTGTGTGTGTGTATATATATATATATATACACATATGCACACATATGTATCCATATATGCACCCATACACACATACGTACACATACAAATAGGTTATATTTTCTCCAACTCTGTTGCTTATCTTTTATCTCAGCTTATGGAGACTTCTGATTTGGAAGCAGAAGTTGCCCATTTTGTTGAAGGCGACTTTCCTCTTTCTGTATTTGCCTTTGTGATTTGTGTCTTGCTCAAGGCCTCTCCTACTTCTACCCCAAGAGCATAAGCTCATTCTCCTGTATCTTCTTTTAGACCCTTAGTCTTTCTTCGACAAGTAGCCAATGCCTAGCATGCTTGGTAATGACACCTCAGTGGTGTGCAAGGCCACTGTGACCCCAGCTCCCGTGGGTCTCTCTTCAGGGGAATTCTGAGGTTGTTTTTGCAGCAGGGTTTCAGGGACTTCTTCCTCCCTGATTCTTAGAAAAGTTTACTGTTTACTGCTGACTTTCTGGTCTCCCTTCCCTGCCCAGGTGGGGAGTGGAGGGTAACCTGAGTGGATCCAGAGGTTGCTCTTTAAACAAAGTTTCACTTTATCTACAGCAGCTATTTGCTAACTCACTGGAGAATTCTGCCAAGATTAACATCAGATGGATCTTCCTATGGCTCACTCAGGCTGCTCCCGGGAAAACTAGGGCATGTGTCTGCCCTGCTCTGCTGGCATCCCTGAGAGTGACTGGTCACTGTATGACCTTTCGCTGGCCAGACCTTCCCAAGGGATACATCCAGCAGAGAAAGTAGAAAAGAAATCCATTTCTGCAGTAGAAATACACTCAGAGAACAAACGTGGCCTAACCCTGACTTTTGAAACATGGCTTTCAGACTGCAAGAGTTTACCATTCCTCTCTCTGTCTGGTCACTCTTGAGATTCTAATTTCTTTCTTTCTTTCTTTCTTTTTTTTGAGTTGGAGTCTCACTCTGTCTTCCAGGTTGGGGTGCAGTGGCAAGCTCACGGCCATCCCAGCCTTGACCTGCGGGGCTCAGGCCATCCTTCTGCCTCAGTCTTCCAAGTAACCGGAACTACAGGCATGTGCTACCACACCCGGCTAATTTTTTGATTTATTGTAGACAGAGGTCTTGCCAAGCTGCCCAGGCTGGTCTCGAACCCATGGACTCAGGCAATCCTCTCACCTCGGCCTCCCAGAGTGCTGGGATTACAGGCCTGAGCCACCGCACCCAGCCAAGATTCTAATTTCAAATCCCACACAGCATTCACAACTATCTTTGTTAAGCTCCATACACTGGGGATGCTGTGATGACGGAGTGGAACATGGGATGCTGCACCCCAGTCTCATGGTTAGGGAGACACATTCCCACTCTTGAACAGGCCCATGAGGCACCCTTCTCCAACTCTTGATGCCTTTTCTGGCCAACATTCCTTCTCCCACTGAGGATTTTTTTTTTTTAAGTTGAAGTCTCACTGTCACCCAGGCTGGAGGGCAGCGGCACGCTCGCAGCCACCACAGACTCCACCTGCTGGGCTCCGGCGATCCTTCCACCTCAGCCTTTCAAGTAGCCAGAACTACAGGTACACGCTACCTCACCCGGCTAATTTTTTGATTTATTGTAGAGATGAGGTCTCGCCAAGTTGCCTAGGCGGGTCTTGAACCTGCAGGCTCAGGCAATTCACTCACCTTGGCCTGCCAAAGCGCTGGGATTACAGGCTGAGCCACCGAGCCTGGCTCCCCTAAGGATTTTTAAAACTTGTCTTGCCACAAAAAGCAAGGATCCCCAGTTGCTTCAGGAAAATACATAAAATGGAAAATCCACTCACTGATCAAGAAGAGTTCGCTACAGATCTAGAAATATGCCAGACATGGTGGCTCACGCCTGTAACCCCAGCACTTTGGGAGATGGCGGTAGGAGGATTACTTGAGCCCTGGAGCCAAGACCAGCTTGGGCAACATAGTGAAATCTTGTCTCTACAAATTATCAAAAAATCAGCCAGACATGGTGGTGAGTGCCTGTAGTTCTAGCTTCTCAGGAGGCTGAGGCGGGAGGATTGCCTGAGCCCAGGAGGCTGTGAGGATGAGCTGTGACCACAAAAAAATTAAAAAAGGAAGAGGAAGAAAAAAAGAAAGAAGAGGCAGAAACTTATAGATGCTGTGTATTTCTGCTGTAGGAATGGGAGGAAAATTGTTTCCTTTAGAGTTAAAACAGCCCCCACTGAAATATTCCAGGCAGGACTACTGTTCCCTGAAGGTACATGTGACAAAATGAACAACAGCTGGTGATGGGCAGGCGCAGTGGCTCACACTTGTAATCCTAGCACTTTGGGAGGATAAGGTAGGAAGATTGCTTGAGGCCAGGAGTTCAAGACCTACCTGGGTAACATGGTGAGTTCCTGTCTCTGCAAAAACAACAAAAATTAGCCAGGTACAGTGGCACCCACGTGGAGTCCCAGCTACTTGGGAAGCTGAGGGGGGGAGGATCACTTGAACCTAGAAGTTTGAGGCTGCAGTGAGCCATGAGCATGCCACTGCTTTCCAGCCTGGGTGAAACAGAGTGAGACCCTGTCTCAAAACAAATAAACAAACAAATAGACAGACAGACAGACACACAAAAACAGAGGGTGGAATCAGAAGGCAAGAGTGATGCTCCTCTTCCCTCAGCCTACTCCTTGCTGGGGTACCTTGAGAGAGTCCCTTTGCCTCCCTGGGCTTCAGTTTTCTCACTTGCAAAACGAAGAGGATTCCAACTACATCCCTGCATTTAGAAAATTGCACAAGCTAACGGGGATAGTTCTGCCAAGTTAAAGACACCGAATTGCTGGCAAGACACCCTGTTTGACAGCCAGGCCCTGCTCCCAGTAGAGCCTTTGCTGCTTCCTCGCACACAGGCAGGGAGGGCTGGCTCCCACATGAACTTCAGGTCCTAATCATTTCTCGTATAGTAGAACATCAACCAAGTCTACCAACTTTATTTGTGAAACTCGGCTTTTCAGAGTGCTAAGTTATATTCACTTTTATAAGGCGGAACCCAATATTCAGATCAGTGTTAGAAGTGTCTCTTGGGGTCTTACAGCTTTCTAAAATTGAGCCTGGGGAACATCTTCCTTCACAGCTAGCACTTGGGGCCAGAGGTTCCACAGCCAGGGCTGAGGGAAAAAGACTGAGTTAGAGACACTCATGGCCAGGGAAGGAAGGCTTCTTCCTGCAGAGAGGCTGACACTCACGAATTCTTTATCTCCAGACAGGCTTAATTGCCTCAGAAAACCTAACGTGATGTGCTGTCTACTAAAATTGCCCAAACTGCTCCTGCCTGGCTGCTGGAACCATTTGTCATGGAGTTTGTGAATGGCGGGCCTCCTGATTTTAAAGGCATCTCTGAGGTGATTATTGAAAACCAGTTCAGGAAACTGGAAAGGAGTAATTCCTAGAATCCTGTGTGACTACTGGGTTCACTTACCGTTTCTAGTGCCAAGAGGGACCTGAGGCAAAGAGGAGCTGTTGACAGGAAAGTCTTGCCAAAAGAGAAACAGGGGAGAGGGGTAGAAGGGAGGCAGAGCTCTACTTCCAGCAGTGGGAGAAGAAGCTTCCGGAAGTCCTCCAGGATTGTGGCATCCATTTCTTTGCTAAGTCAGTGTTAATGAGGGTTTCAGCCCTGCCTGTGCACTGCACCAAGCCAGTGTTAATGAGGGTCTCACCCCTGCCTGGGCGCTGCGCCAAGCCAGTGTTAACGAGGGTCTCAGTCCTGCCTGTGCGCTGCACCCCGTCTCCGCTTGGCTATCCCAGCCCAGTCCTCCCACCAGCTTGGTCTTGCTTAGTTTTTTCTTTTGCATTTGCCTCCCCCCAGCCCCTCCAGTGACACTAATCAAAGAAATTGCACCAGAATGATGGCCCGTATGTGACCTGGATGAGGGGGGGAGGTTACATTCCACTCCACCAGGCTGGGGAATTCATCTCTTGTAGCTGCCTCATCTGAAAGTAGGGGCAGGTTCTGCTGGGACGCTCAGAAAGGAGACTCAGGTTAAGAATATTCCCTAAGGTGCCTTCCAAAGTAATCCCAGGGACTGTGAAAAAATTATTAAAATAACCTTTCTCCCTTTGCCATTCCTGTATGTGACCACGTCTCATTTATCCTTGAGAGTAAATCAAAGTATTTCCCTGAGGCCAAGTTCCAAGTAACTCAAGCGTCAAGGGGTACCTTCAATAAAGCATGTTATTCTTCTAGCGTTTTACGTGACTGTGTTTCTAGAACTGTACACATTTCCTGCCACTAGAAACAGCCACGATGAATCTGAGTTAAGTGCTTTCTTTGGGACCCAGGAGCCATTACAAGGCAGGGTGGTTGATGGGCCTCTCTCTGGTGTTGTGTTATGCAAATGAGCTCCGCCCACCTGGTGATAGGCCTGAAACCCTGCCCACCACCCCGCCCACCAGTCCTGAGGCCCTTCAGCAGACCGAGGACCTGGCGTCATTTCTTGTGAACTCTTGGCTTTGCCTTGTAAGTCCTTTCTCTTTGCCCTGTTCCCTCCTGCTGCCAGCGGCCATCTCTTGCAGCTCTCCTTGCCTCCTCTTGCCTTTCCCACCCTACCTTGCAGCTCTCAACTGCTTTATGAGAAACACCCAACGTCTGGGTTGATCAAAATGACCCTACACCGGGAGAGGAGGCCTGTTTGCAGCAGCTCAGAGGCCCTGGTGGCTGAGTTGTGCATTCTTAGCTCTGAGCAAACACAGGCTGTGGGTTGCTGTGGGTCTAACTGCCAGACCTGAGAGCCCTGGCTGCCTTTATATAAAATGCCTCCCACTTTGTGGCTGGGCGTGTGCTTGAATTATTTTAGAATAGTCGTTTTCTATTTCTGTGGGGCAATTGTGCTACCAGCATGCCCACTTCATTGGAAGGATCCAATAAAGAAAGCAGTGGGTGGTCTTTCAAATTTGGGCTATGATATAATTGTATTGTAATAGGAGGCACCGTGGTTTAGCGGCCCAAAGCTTGGGCTGCTTGGTTTGAATCTCGGTTTTGTCATTACTAGCTCCATGCAGTTTCTGTCCTCTTTAAATGACTACATGCAAAGGAATGGGAAGAGCAGAGGCCCTCATCTCTGCTGAATCCTGCCCAGCCTTCATTACAGAACCTGGCACAGGGTAGAGGTCAGAACCTGGCACAGGGTAGGGGTCAGGGAGAAGGCCCGTCCCTCCGAAGAGAAGAGGGGAGGTGCACTACCCCCTGAAATGGGGGTGATAGGAGTAGGAAAGGGGTGGAGAGCTGTCAGGACATGGGGGCCTGACATGGTTGAAGTTACCTTTGCTGAACCCCATATTAGTTTAAGGGTTGGCTATTTTGGAGCCGATGGATTTCTTGGGGATTTGTGTGTGTGGGGGGGTAAGATTCAGAACCACTCTGAGCTAAAGACAAGCCTTATCTGTAAAACAGAAGTAATAATACTAGTTGCCTAATAGTGCTAATGTGGTGGTTAAATGGAGAAATGCACCTGAAGGGCTGAGAACAGGGCCCAGGACAGGATAAGTGCTCACCAACAGCATCAACACACAGTATCTTTGCATCTTTGAGAGCATTTCTAAAATCATTTTCTAAATTAGTTTTCCCTTTCTTTTTTCCAGAGACTCTCCCAATAGCCACCAGGCACAGTACAATGGGGTAAGGGTCTTTTTGCTCTGTTTTTAACAGTGCACCTTCTTAGCAGGCTTTTCCTGGCCTTCCTTTAAGTGTCCTCAGGAGGACACTGTGTTACTTGAAGCATTGGATAGCAGAGAGTCCTTTGATATTGGGTGACACCTTCTGGGGTTTCTTTCATAGCAGTGGAAAGACCACTTTCTGCTCCCTTTTGGGAAGTAGGCTGAAGGCTATTGGGTGGTGGTGACACTTCCTCATAGTCCTGTCACATCCCAAGAACCTGTGAGTCATCCTCCACAGAGATCTCCACACAGCAATGAGAAGAGGCAAACTCTCATGGGCTCTTGGAACAAGTATTCATAGCATTCTCTGTACATTTAACAATTTCAGGCCATGTGGGCATTCTTGTTAATTTCTCAGGAACCCTGAGCTGAAGTGAGTCCTGCTCATCCACTTTACATGGCGGCTGCCACAGGGTCAGAGTTGAATGGCACACTGAATAGGCCATGATGCTCTTCTGACTCAAAAACCCGAGAGGAGCCTTGGCCAGGTCTGAAGGAGATGATTTATATGTGGAAGCAAAAGAGAGCATTTGTCTTTGGGTCTTTTCATTGTGAATGTGTCATCATCACACAGTGTACACTTGAGGTGTCCTTGACGAACTAAGCTTGAGGAAAACTTGAGGTGAATTTGAGAAACTAAAACCTAAGGACAGACGTATTCTTCCGTCTCTCAGGGCAAACCTCTTCAGAAGGTCTCCTTGGCAGTGACAGGGTGTCGTACCTGGAGAGCCAGCTGTGCTGTGAGGGCAGAGGGGGGCTGCTATGGTCTGAATGTGTGTGTCCCACCCTGATTTGATGTGTAGAAACTTAGCCCCCAGTGTGAGGGTGTTAGGCGGTGGGCTTCTGGAAGGTGATTAGGTCATGAGCGCTCCACCTTCATGAGTGAGATTAATACTTCCATCAAAAAGACCCCAGGGAACTTGTCTGTCCCTTCCCCCATGGAAGGACAGTGAGAAGGGGCCATCTGTGAACTAGGAAATGGGCCTTCACCAGACACCGAATCTGCCAGTGCCTTAATTTTGGACTTTTCCGCATGTGAGAATTGTGATAAATATATTTCTGTGGTTTATAAACCACCCAGTCTATGGTATTTGGTTATAATAGTTCAAAGGGACTTAGATACTGGCATGTGGAATAATGGACTCCGGGCCATGTTCCTTGAAGTTAGTCTTGGCTTGTGACTTATTTGCCCGGTGAAATGTGAATTGAGGTAGGGATGTCTCTTCTGGAAAAAGACCTTCAAGCCTAAGGCTTGGTATGTCATATCCCCCTCCCCAGATATTGATGGCACTCCTGGGGATTGGGTGGATGATGGTTCTATCTCCCTGGCATCCCTGAGTGAAGTCAACAGAGAACAGAACCTTGCTGATCCAAGACAGGTATATAGCATGCACAAGTGATAAATGTGTGCTGGGGTTTATTTGTTATTTATCACAGCATAACCAGCCTGTCCTGATGGATACAATTAGCAGCCAACAATATCCCCTAATAACCACAGTTTATGCATGCCCAATGGAACCTTATAAACTTGGGAGTTAGTAATCATTTTACAGATGAGGAAACTGAAACCCTGAGAAATCAGGTCCCATAGCTGACTCTAAAACTGGTGGCATAATCACCCACCACCTCCTGCTAAGCCTGGCATGTAACCAGCAACCAGCACACTCATATCTAGTCTCTTAGACATTTGGTCCAGGCTGTGCAAACATAGATGAACCCGAACCCTTCCTTCGCCACCAGTCCCCTTTGTTTCTGAGGCAAGAGGAGTCATTTCTCATTGGCAGATGGGTAAGGACAGGAAAAAGCAGTCCCAGAAAACACACCCTTCATCTCAGTCCATAGGAGACCAGGTCAAAGGTGTGGGGTTGCTCTAAACCCACTTGACCCTGCTATGCCTAGACTCCTCCATGAAGCCACTAGAAACAAAAAATTATTGGAAAAAGGGATAGTGGGCATTTTCCCAGATGCTAACAATATGTTCTGGGTCAAATGACTTTGTCTCCTGGTTAAAAAGAAGTGAACCTTGACTGCCTTGACTGCCTTCTCAATAATTCTTCCCTTGGGCCATGTAACTTATTTAGTCAGTTCAGGCTGCTGTAACAGAATGCCATAGACAGGATGGCTTGTAAACAACAGAAAATTATTTTCACAGTTCTGGAGGCTGAAAGTCCAAGATGAGGTCCCAGGATGGTAAGGTCCTGGCGAGGGTCCCCTTCCAGGCTGCAGACAGTGACATCTCATTTCCTCAAGTGGTGAAAAGAAAGGAAAGCGCTCACTGAGGTCTCTTTTATAAGGGCACTAATCCCATTCATGGGTGATCCTCTCTCATGACCTCATCATCTCCCAAAGGACTCCTCTGATACCATCACTTTAGGGGTTGGCATGTCAAGGTATGAATTTGGCAGGACATAAGCAGACAATCCAGAACAGCGGCACCCAGCAGAAAACCGTAGGCCAGGTGGGGAGTGTGGCAAGGAAGGGAACAGGTGGTTCCCCTCAGCGGGGCAGCCGCTCTTCTGCCAAGCATTTGCAGGTGGGAAGAGGGCCAAGTGTTGCCAGATCATCCCGTTTTTCAAGAGAAGTTGGAAAGTACAGATTTTATTTTTAATGTGAAAGTTCAGCTGCTGGTTTTTAAATCTTGATAGGTTATTTAAAAACTTAAAATGCACATGTGCCAAACAAAACACATCTCCAGACTGCGGCCCCCAAGCCTTCAATCTGTGACCTCTGGGATGATCTAGAATCATTTTGCTGCTTGAAGGAATGTCACTGGGGGCAGAAACTCCTCATCTCAGCAAGGAGTGCGTCTGGAAGGGCTGTCACCTACCTGGCGTGTGGGTGGAGTCAGCTGCCACCTGGACCAGGGTGTGTCAGAACTACCCCTGCTGCGAGGTGTCTGGCATTCCTTAACTGGGGACTCAATTCTCATTTTGGGGCTTTGTTCCTGGTTAAAAATAAGTGAACCTTGACTGCCTTCTCAATAATTCTTCCCTTGGGAAAAAGCACAACATATGAAGACAAGACCTGAAGTATGGCTGGGAGGTGGGGTGGTGGAGAGATGGCTCTGGGGGTGGGAGGAATAGGGAGGAAAGACAAACTGGGGTGGGTGTACCAGGAGGCCAACTTGTCCCAGTTCATGATTTCTATTCATGGTACCCCAAGTTGACCTCCAATGCATCTTCTTAACCCACAGCAGTACCTGAGAAAGGTGTGTGAGCCTGGAGGGAGACTGCAGCTGTGCTGAAGGAGTAGCTGATATGGAACCCCTAAAACCCAGTTCTCACAAAGGCATGCTGAATTTCCACCTGTGGTTATTTGTACAAAACTGTGCTTTCCCTCCCCACACCCATCGGTTCAACCTTATTAATTTCAAGCAGGCTCTGGAAGAAGACAGCCTTGTCTACACTCTTAAGAGAATGAATATACAACAGATGGTGTCCAGACCATATAGAAAGATAAACTCTGAACCACAACCTGTAGCCATTGGCCCAGGAGGCCAAACAACAGACCCTATAGCAATCAGCCCAAAGCTTCTAGGACTTGATAATTGAATGATTCTCTAGTTTTTGTCCCCACCTCCAATGTAGGACTAAGAGGTGAAAGCCAAGCATGCCCCCCCAGCCCACTACACAGGAGGCCCTGTTTCTAGTTAGTCTACCTCAACTCCTCCAACCCCACAGCCTCTGATCAGGGCACACGGAAGCCAGCCCTTCTTTGCACCGTGAGGCCTTCCCACTCCCCTGCCTGCCCGAGTCTCTGCCAAAACACAGGTGATGGTGGCCGACTCCTTTGCTAGAGCCAACTATGAACAAATAGCCTTTGCTTGCTCTCATCTGGTTAGTTTTTGTTCATTTCCACCACCACTCACACACACAGTTTAGTTGAGAATTGGGGTCATTCCAGGAAGGGAGCAACGGCCAATGTGGTTGATTAAAACACACCCCCATGCACTAACTCCACAATTCTGAAGGGATTGATGTATTCATCAGTCCCAGAAGAAGGGTGGAGAGGCCCAAGACATGTTTGAAATCATTGTGTTTTTACCAGAAACTTCATTAGCCTTAAGACAATGGGGCATTTGTCCCACAGCAGACTAAGCAAAGCACTAGTAACTTGGCCAACTTGCAACTGAGCCACTCGAGCTGCCTGGGCACAGATTTTCACAGGCTGGTGTCCAGTAGTGGAGAGGGCAGCTTCCTTCCTGTGAAAGGCAGCCATCCATGGTGGGTGGCGGCAGCCATCACTGAGTCCTACATGGACAAGCAGTCTTGTCACCTCCTCTCCAGGGTTAGTCAGCAGCAAAAGGCATCTCACCCTTTGAATATCTGATAATGATACCCTCATCAATCACCAGGCCTATGTGAAACCCAACTGAAAGGCATATGCCTTGGAAAGGAAATGGCATTTTCTTTTTCTTTCTTCCTTTTTTTTTTTTTTTTTGAGTAGGAGTCTCGATCTGTCACCCAGGCTAGAGTGCAGTGGCACACTCATGACCCCTGCAGCCTCAACCAGCTAATTTTTAAAATTTATTTGTGGAGATGAGGTCTTGCTAATTGCCCAGGCTGGTCTTGAACCCATGGGATCAGGCAATCCTCTCGCCTCTGCTTCCCAAGTGCTGGGATTGCAGGCATGAGCCACCACGGCAAGCCAGGAACGGCGTTTTCTCGCACAAGAGCACAGTGTCATCATGGAGGGAGAGCTTTAAATACATTATAACTGCAGCTTGCAGGGAAAAGTAGTTGGACATGAAAGAAGTTGAAATTTACAATACTAATTAAAGAGAAGAATTGAGGTAATTCTGAAATGTATTCCTGGCTCCCTCTCTCACTGGTTTCTGAAATTTTAAAAGCTTCAAGAGATGAATTCGAGGTTTTCTCCAGACATGACTCTACAAAGAACCATATTTAGAAGTGCTGCTTGGAACTTGGCCAACTAGGAGTGAGAGTGAGGGGGACCCCACGTTGGATCCCTCCTGGTTCTGGCACACACCCCGTGCATAGGAAGAGAAGGTGCTAAAATATTTGTTCTCTTTAAAAGAATGTCTGCCAATTACTTAAACCAAGGTCTTGATTCCACTCCTCTAATTAGGTTGACATTGCTGAATTTACCAGAAGAAAAGCAGTCTAGAAAGCTGCTCTCCCTGACTCGACTGCTTCTGTGTGATCACATGACACAGCAGTTACTATGGCGATTATCAGTCTTGAGTGGATTGTCCACAAGTTGAACTTGCATCTGACAAGTCAAATTTGTCAGGTTGAGGAAAAAGTAAAGTGGGTTTTTTTTTTTTTTTTTTCCTTGAAAAGGTTTTCTTGACTCTTGTAGATGCCCTCTTTCCCTTTCCAGCTGGGTAGGTTTTTTTCCACATTGCAGTCCTGTGGTTGCTGTATTCTCTCTTGTAATCTATAGCATTTACAAGAAATCTACATAGCTGCATCAATGGCCCTGTATAATTTTGGGATGAAATAAAACACATCCTGTATGAGTGCCACAACTTGGTTTCTGGGTGCAACTATTGGACCTGGCCAATACCTTGAAGGTCTTTGATCTCAGTTAGTTGCCCATCCTCTTGAAGACTATTCCGTCTCCCATGAGCCCAAACCTGAAATGGGAAGGTGGGGTCTGAGGTCTCATCCCCAAATGAAGCCAGAGGATGACCTCTATGTGAGTGGAGAAAGATGAGTCTGAATCTAATAGTGTTCTCTATGTTAATTACAGGAACCAACAGAGTCCTCTTTGATCTGTAATAGAGCATTTCCTGGACAATTCAGCGGCAAGATCCTTAAAGACCAAGCCAGCTAAACCGAGAACAGCATTTTGGGTTTCTACCTTTTAAGACAGACCTATTTCATTTGAGCTCAACTGCTCAGTGGACACCACAGGTAAATTTCTTTCTTTTTTGGGGGGATAGGGGTTCTCACCCTGTTGCCCAGGCTGGAATGCAGTGGCCTTGATCACGGTTCACGCAGCCTCCACCTCCTGGGCTCAGAGATCCTTCTGCTTCAGACTCCTGAGTAACTGGGACAACAGGCAAGCACGATCTACCATGCCTGGCCACCATGCCTGGCCTCCTGAGTAACTTTCATTCTGTGACGTATGCAAATTTTCTTTTATTCTCAACTCTCAGTGAATGCTAGTGTTCTCAACATTTTGCCTCATTTAACATTTAAAAAAATCACCCCCTGGTATTTTCTCTGATCAAGGGCAGAGGGGATCCTGCCTAAGACATTGATCTGGAAGATGTTAAGAAAACAAAGAGCAAAGCAGTAAGAAAAACTAAGCAATGAGAAGCATCTCTCTTTTTCTCTTTATTATGTCTTTTTGTTTAGCAGGGCATCCTAATGCATTTGGGGACCAGGAGAAGAAGGCCTGGAGCCCAGGGGAGTGGGATGTAGACAATCTGCTCTACATAGAAAGCGATCAGAAGTTGAGCAATGAGAGCTGTCAGCTGTGAGGAGGAGGGAGTGAGGGGAATCCCGCAGCACAGCTGCTGGCTGGCATCCAAGATCATCCATGCCCAGGGCGAGTGGCACTGCTTTCTCTTGTGCCTCCTCTGGCAACTCACCCAGCACCTCTGGCCGTACGGGAGGACGCCCACTCAGGCTGGACTGTCCCAGTGCCTCATTCTCCAGGGTGGTGGGCCTGGCACGAGGGGGTGAGAACAATGGGTGGGGCTATTGACTTTTTCTCACTAGGTAATCTGTCTTGTACAGCAGCCTTGGGGTTACGTACCCTACCTTACCTGCTGCAGACTCCTGGAGGGGCCATCCATGGGCTCCCACTGCTGCCGCTGGGGCCCTGACGCTGGTGGCTCAGGAAAGCACTGCCCCTGGTAAGTTCTGTAGTGGGACTGGCCAGGGGATGACCCAGATTCAGTAGGTTCTGTTTTTTCCTGCAGGTTCTTCTCATTCTCCAGCGACCATCCCTCATGCTAGACCCTACAACCAGGAGAGTGGCTCCAGGATTTTCAGCCCCATTGAGGATTCCCTCTGGCCGGAAGTGCTAAGAGAGCTACAGGGAGATAAGGGAGGACAAGAGGGCTTCCACACAGAGGGACATGCCTGGCCAGAGAATGTGCCACAGCATGCCACGTGTCCTCAAGGGGCCTGATGTCACCAGACAGAATTGGGCAGTCCCCCATGTCTGGGCCCCTAACTGGGAAACATCTGCCTGGGGACTCTGTCGCACTAAGGTCTGCCCTCCGCTACACCACTTGGTGCTCAAGAACATGAACGGATGATGGACAAAAGTCTGTTTCTCTTAGTAAGGCCAACCCTGTCTATTGGTCAGGCACTGTTGAAGGTGTGTGTGTGTGTGTGTGTGTGTGTGTGTGTCTACAGATGTGTATGTGTATGAGTGTGTCATGTGTGTGCTTGCATATGTGTGTGTACCTGCATGAGTGTATCCATGTGTGTCCCTACAGACATATTGGACTGTCCTGGTGCCTCATTCTTCTGATGCAGGGCCTGGCATGAGGGAGTGAAAACAGAGTATCCCACATCTGGTGGAGCTAGCATATGTGTGTATACATGAGTGTGTCTGTGTATATCCCTACCTAGGTGTGAATGTGTATGTATATGAGTCCGAGTGTCTGCATGTGTATATATATATATATGTGTGTGTGTGTGAATGCACGTCTGTGTCTGTATACATAGATGTACATGAATTAGTGTCTGTGTGTACTTGCCTGTATATGTGTGTGAATGTGTGTCTGTGTGTACTTGCCTGTATATGTGTGTGAATGTGTGTCTGTGTGTACATATGTGAGTGTGCATGTCTGTGTTTGTGTGTACATGTGTTGTATTTGTTCATTTCCTGTTGCTTATAACAGAATACCTGAAACCTGATAATTTATAAAGAAAAGGCATTTATTATCGTTATGGATAATATGGAGGCTCCAAGGTCAAGGGGCTGCATCTGGTGAAGACCTCTTTGCTGATCAGGAGCCTTTGCAGAGTTCCATGGCAGTGCTAGGCTGCATATGGCGAAGAATCTGAATGTGTTAGCTCAGATCTCGCTTCTTCTTCTTATAAAGCTACCAGTTCCACTCTAGTGATAACCCATTAATCCATTAGCCCATTATCCATTAATCCATGAGTGGATTAATCCATTCGTGAAGGCAGAGCCCTCATGACCCAGTCACATCTTAAGGCCCCACTTCTCAATACCACCACATTGGGGAATAAATTTTAACATGAGTTTTGGAAGGGACAAATATTCAAATCCTAACATTCTGCCCTGGCCCCCCAAAACTCATGTCCTTCTCACATACAAATATATTTATTTCATTCCCATAGCTCCAAAGTCTTAACTTGTCCCAGTACCAACTCAGAAGTCCAAAGTCTCATCTATGAAATCAAAAAGATTATCTACTTCCTAGGTACAATGATGGTACAGACGTAAGACAGACATTCTCATTCCAAAAGGGAGAAATAGACCAAAAGAAAAGGGGTGACAATCCCAAGCATGTCTGGAGCCCAAGAGGGCAGACATTAAATCTTAGCTGGAGAATAAATCTCCGTTCACTCCATATGTGGAGGCTAACACATCTTAAGTGCTATTCTGCCGTGTTGACTTCTGATTAACAGCAGTTCCAGGAATGCCTCTAAAATTTCTACTAAATCTACTGTTTACGCTAAATCCTGCCCTTGAGCAAATTTATTCTGAAGCAGGTATACCCTTTCTGTATGGTATATAAGCCCTCAGTCTTGGGAGTAAATTCACAGGGAGCAACCACGAGCCAGGAAGTGGAATGGCAGAGAAGAAAAGGCAGAATTGCCGCCCCTAGTATCCCTCAACCCATGTTATGAGGAATAAAGAACTGTGCCCTCTAACTAGAGTACTCTTAGAAGGTCCAACAACAACAACAAAAGGCTTGTAAAAGCAGTTCCCAACCCCCTAAGTGATTACAGTATTGTGATCAGGGGGAGGACACTAAATCGACTATTCCCCACCCTCAGTTGTTCTGGCCACAGGGGCAGGTGGGAAGCTCACATGCCCGATTCCTGGGCTATAATGGTATTTTCCTGAGTGCTGCCAAGTCACATGTCTCTAGAAGTCCAGTGTTCTAACTCTCTTAACGATGAATAGACATCCAGGCCAGGAGCCAGAACCAGAAAATAAATACATAAAACCCGAACGCCCATGTGCTGATGCAGCCAAAAGGTAACAGATACAAGCATGACGGAAGAGCAGGCTCTCTGTGAACCAACCAGAACCCACTGCACCCCACCCTACCCCGAGCAGAGACTGCTGCAGGCTGCCGGGCTGGGGTTGTGGAAAAAGTGTGTCCACACCTAGCCAGGTCCTGCTCACTGCCTCCTTTTCCTATTATTTTGTATCCCTCATTCCAGGGGCTGTGGAAGATGGAAAATCCTCTCAGAGCATTTGGGGACAGCTGGCCATCTCCCACCCCTCCCAGGCTACCCATAGACCTGCTCTCTCCAAGGGTTTGCCTGGTTCTTGATTTATGTGAGGGCCTGTCTCTGCAGAGACACCTTGGTGATAAAGTTAGGGTCACTGGCTGCACTTCCAGGCTGGCTGGGTGCCACACAAATGCACACTGCTCATCACCTAAGGAGTCATCAGAACTTCCAGAGACCTGGGAATCCTGGAAGTGTCCAGGCAAGATACCACAGACCCTGTGGCTCTGAGCTGGAGTGACCTCCATGCTGTTCACCAAAGGCATGCTGGTAGCTGTGTGGAGTTGGCTCTGCAACCTCTGAACAGCACAGCCACTTTCCTTAAGGGCAGATGTCTGAGGAAGGATCTTAGCACTATCTAGGCGGGAGGCCTACCTGCCTTCTTGCCAGAACTTTCCAGAAACCATGCTCCAGCACAGTCTCACCATGCAAAAGGCATCCCTCTGCCCTGCACTCTGACAGAGGCTGACGGGCTGCCCTGGTGAGAGCATAGTCTCAGCATGATGGCTCCAGGTGTGAAGGTGACCAAGGAGTCAGGGTTAACGAGAGTCGTCATCCATCATGAGGTGCCCACACAGTGGCAGGGCCACCTGCCTTCCTCTGATTGCCCATGCGACCTGGCAGGGCCTCCACATTCCCACCAGGAGAGGTCTGCTGCCTCCCAGGACCCAGAGTGGGTTTGGGGTGGAGAAGGATGGGAGTGGTACAGACCATGCACAGGCCTGTTCCCCCACCCTCAGCTGTTCCTATCACTGGAGCAGGTGGGGAGCTCACGTGCCCGACTTCTGGGTTATAGCTGTATTTTCCTGAGTGCTGCCAGGAACACGCTCTAGAAGCCCAGTGCTCTAACTCTCTCACTGTGAATAGAAGTTCAGGCCAGGGGCCAGAACCAGAAAATAAATACATAAAACCCAAGACCAGGTGGCACTGCAGGCGAGCCCTCAGGACTCCAGCAGGGTCCGTGTGCTGAGCCTCATGTGATAAGCATCTGCACACGTGACAGGCACCGTGCTGGGTACATTCTCATCCGAATTTCTGTCCTCATCCTTTAGAGAAAGCCTGCAATTTGGCCCTTGTGATCTCACTACAGAAGAGAAGTCAGAAGTTCAGAGATTCAACCATGCCCCTGGGTCTCAGCACTAGCAGGGAAAGCAGAATCTGGGCCCAGAGTTGTCAGACACTGAAACAGTGCTGCTTCTTCCCCTCCAGGATGTCCCAAACTTGTACAATTCCCGGGTCACTAGGTACTCTGTCTACTTGACACTTCCTTTCAGATTAATTTTGAATAACTTCTTAACTTTACCTTGTCTTCGGCAACAATATCCATGAAATAATGGATTTAATGTGCAGACACACTTTTTCCAGATCTCACCGAAATTGATGCGTGCCCATTGAAACAAAGTCCTCCACGTGCCATGCCACCTTCCTTGCCTGGCATCACGCCTGCCGTGCTCCGAGGATACCACAGCGAGGATGTGAGAAGAAGACGGAACAGGCTCCCAACACCGGTCCTCATTCATGAGTGACTGGATTTTAGGCAGATCACTAGGGGCAGTCCTGGGGTGTCCTGAGAGTATCCTGGCCACTGATTCCCTCTCGAGGAAAATAGGGGAGATTTGTGGGACAGAAATATGTAGACTGAATGGAGAAAAATAAGCAGAAAACACCAGAAAGCCAAAAGCAGGGCTGTGTGTGAATGGGTAGCTTATTTAATTCCCAGGTCTGCTATAACAAACTACCACAAATAGTGCGGCTAACAATAGCAGAAATATATTCTGTCACAGTTCTTGAGGAAAGAAATGTGCTCCCTCTGAAGGCTTTTGGGGAGCGTCCTTCCTTGCCTCTTCCAGCTTCTAGTGGTTGCCAGCAATGCTTGACTTCCCTTGGCTTGTGGCTGCATCACTCTAATCTCTGCCTCTGTCTTCACATGGCATCGTTTCGTGTGTGTGTGTGTGTGTGTGTGTGTGTGTGTGTGTGTGTGTGTGTGGTGTCTCTGGCTCTCTGTTTTCTCTTTTTTAAAAAAATTATTTTTTTAATGTTTTTAGTGACAGGATCTCACTCTGTCACCCAGACTGGAGTGCAGTAACGCAATTACAGCTCACTGTGTAACCTCAAATTCCTAGGCTCAAGCCATCCTTCCACCTCAGCCTCCCAAGTAGCTTGGACTACAGGTGTATGCCGCCACACGTGGCTAATAAAATTTTTTTTTTACAGATGGAGCCTTGCTATGTTGCCCAGGTTGGAACTCTTGGCCTCAAGTGATCTTTCCACCCCAGACTCCTGAGTTGCTGGAATTATAGGTGTGAGCCACCACATCCAGCTCATTTTATAAGAACACACATCATTGAATCAGGGCTCACCCTAATCCAGTATGACCTCAGCTTAATGCAAAAACCCTATTTCCAATTAGGGTCACATTTTGGGTTCCCAGTGGTTGTGGTTATAGGGGACACTCTTTAATCAGTACAGATTGTGTGATTGTGGGCGTGAGTGTGGTACTCACAGCAGTCCTGGGAAGGGACATGAAGATGAGTTGTGCCAGTTGGTGAGAGGTAGCCCCATGGAGGAAAAAAAACCCAGTAAGGAAATGTGGGGTGCACTCTGAGTATTTCTGGCCTTCTGGCTGCTGGTCCTGCCTCTGTTCTTCTCTGGAACTTTCTACCAGGGAGGAGCTCTGACCTGTTAGATAATCTTCAGGCTTCTTATAAGTGCTGAAGTTCTGCAACTACGCAGCCTGAGCAGATGGAGTCTGAGTATGTCCTAAGCCATCTGATCAAAGACAACAAACGCATGATGTAATGACATTTATTACATCCCTGCTGGTTCCCAAATCCACACCCACCGTTGATATCACAGGGCTGTTCATGGAAGTGGACACCCACTGACGGGAAAAAGACGCAGACATCCACTGAGAGGAAGCCAAGCGAAGGAAAGCCCCAATGTGGAAGGGCACATGGAACTATCTATTTTCAAATGTGACCCCCACAAATCTGTCCCCTTATCATGTCTCTCCACCTCCACTTGCCCCCACCCTGGTCCAAACTGCCTTCCCTCTCCCCAGGCACCTGCAATGACCTCCTCCTAGCCCTCCCTGTAGTCCGTCTGTCTCCCCACGGGACAGCCTCCACGGAAGCATGTGAAGCATGAGAGATAAAATATAATACAGATTAAAAACTGGACTACTGTGTCATCCAGCAATCCCACTTCTGGGTACTTGTCCAAAGCAATTAGCACCCCTATGTTCGTTGCACCACTATTCATGATGGCCAGATGTGGAAACAATCTAGATGTCCTTTATCAGATGAATGCATCAAGAAAACGTGGTACACACCTACAACGGAATACTATTCAGCCTTATAAAGGAAGGAGAGTCTGACACATGCAATAGCATGAATGGACCTGGAGGGCACTATGCAAAGTGAAATAAACCAGTCACAGAAGGACAGATACTGAGTGGTTTCACTTACATGAGATATATAAAATAGTTAAACTTGGTGCTTGAGCCACTCTTGCACTCAAGCTCGTTCCTACTTCTCTAGAGTGTACTCCCTCTTCTGCCTACTAAATCTCTCTATTTAAAAAAAATAGTTAAACTCATAGAAACAGGCAGTAGAATGGTGGTTGCCAAGGGCTGGGAGGAGAAGTGGGGACTTTCTAACCAATGGGCTTCAAGTTTCAATTAAACAAGATAGACAAGCTTTAGAGATCTGCGGTACACAGTTAACAATACTGTCTTGTGCACTTAAAAATCTCCTAGGAGGTAGATCTCGTGTTAAATGTTTTTACCTTAATAAAACAGAACTTAAAAAAAAAGAATTAAGCAGAAAGAAATACACCTTTATCTGAAAAAAAGAAAGACATTTAGTATATCCCTGGCCTGAAAGGTGGGGCTGACCAAAGGGGTCGCGGCAGGGAGGCGCAGGGCCCGCCGTTGCTGTCTTTAGAGGGGCAGAGGCAGGAGCGGGGAGTACCCCGAGCTTGTGTTCTGGTGACTCCTCCTCCTACTGAGGTTATGGTGGTACTGGGCTCTGAACAAGGAGTTCTCGAAATGAGGAAGAGGAGGGAGTGCTGCAATTTTGGGCCTGCACAAGACGGGCAGGTCATTGCTGGGGGATGCCTGCAGCTGCTGGGGCTGCCCTTGGGTCACTCCACAGGTCAGTCTCACGAAAAAGGGAGTATTCCAGTCCTGGTGTGGCTCCGTGTATCAAAACC
The DNA here is from genome assembly GCF_000164805.1 of Carlito syrichta. Taxonomy (NCBI): domain Eukaryota; kingdom Metazoa; phylum Chordata; class Mammalia; order Primates; family Tarsiidae; genus Carlito; species Carlito syrichta. The sequence goes on along the minus strand of NW_007248561.1, from coordinate 102,674 downwards.
CTTTGAAAATAGCAACAGCATGCCCAGATGCTGGGCTCGGAGGAAGCCTGCCCTGGCGTCTCCCACTCTCCAGGGGGACAGCCCCCTCCTTACCCTGCGGAAGCCAGGAGGCTCTGGTGAAACACCCAGGAGAGAGGTGGGCTTTCTGACAGTGCAGACCCTTGCCGTTGAGAACCCCGAGTCATCTTGGGCTTGCTTTCTCTCCCACAGTGGGGTCTGCACTCTGTGTGGCAGTGTGCCTGTGACCTGCAGGGCGAGAAGGAGTTATGGTGGTTTGGGGGTCAGCACAGCCCCAGCTGACGATTTCAGCTGGCCCTGCCTCTACAGCAGGTGGGGTGGAGGGTGGGGTTCACAGGTGGCCTCCAGGCCTCGCTTGAGCACATTGCTGTGGCCAGCCCTGGGCATGTGTGCTCCTGCATGGGGAATGGGGGGATGCAGAGACATCAGCCAGATGGGAACCACAAGACCAATTCTGCAAGGCTGTGACCTCACGGTGACTCCAGCCGACCCAGTCCCATCTTGAAACTTCCCTGAAAGAAGCTCTGTCCAAGTCACTAAGTCTTCCAGACTGTCTCATACTGACATTCAAGGGCTTACACTGATGCACCTGAAGCCATGGGGTGGCCAGGTGGGCGGGGCCTAGGGTGGGCAAAGTCTCCCTTTCCACTCACTCCCCTCACACCCACCCTGACTGGGGATGGAGACAAATGCTAGCATTGCCTGGGTTGGCCTTTGGTGATCAACGAGTGATCACAGTTTATGGAGTAGTTTACTGGAGTGGGGGAAATATGCGGAACACAAACCTTTCTCAGAATCACTAGTTGGGGGGTTGGGACCCTTCGGCCCCGTGTACTGACTGCTACCTCAATACCCATGGATGCAAAACTTACATTTCTGTATCACCCATGTGCTAACTGTGGGCTAGGCTTCGACACAGGCCTATGGACTGGCCAGGAGTAAGCCACTGAATGGTCTTGTGGAGTGCAGAAACCAGACACACCACAAAATACACATGTTGATATAGGGATGTATGAACAACAAACTCCTGGGAACACTGGGAGGGGTCCCACTGCAGCCCTCTTTGTATGTCTGTCCAGCTCAAAATGTCCCCTCGTGTGGGAACTGCCTCCGCCATCCATAGAGGTGGGCCTTGGGGAGTTACATGTGTTCTGTGGGACTTTTTATTAGTCAGGATTCTCCAGTAAAACAGAGTCAGTAGGAGAACAGGCTGTGTATAAACTGGCTCGTGTGATTATGGGGCCTGGCAAGTCCAACAGTTGTAGCCAGCAAGTTGGAGACCTGGCAGAACTGACTTTGTAGTTCTTGTCTGCGTCTGAAACCCAAAGAGCTGATGGTGCAGTTACTGTCTTACAACCAGCAGGCTTTAGGCCCAGAAAGGGCCAGTGTCTCAGTTCAAAGGCAACCAGGGAGGAAGAATTCCTTCTAATATGGGAAGGGTTAGTCTTTCTGTAGTCTTCAGGTTTCCACTGAGTAGATGAGGCCCACCCACATTAAGAGGGCCATCTGCTTCGCTCAGTCTTTTGATTTAAATGTTAATCTCTTCCAGAAACATACTGATCTACATAAAATTAATCATCACAGACCTCAAACCAATCAGATTCCTTCTCCAGAGGAGTTTTCTACTGGGACAGAGAGACCAACTGCCTAGGTAGGACTTGGAACCTGATAGGCAGAAGACTTTCCTCCTTGTCGCCTTTGCAAGCCCTTGAGCACCATAAGACACCACTCATTCCTGCCCCTGTTATCTTGATTATACATACACATTTTCCTTGAATGAGCTTGGACTTGGTTTCTTTATTGGCACAGCTGGGACCCCTGTGAACACCAGCTTCCCTAAGTCAGGCCCTTTCCTCTTCAGTGGGGTCTTCACGGATCCCTCCCACGAGCTGTTATGGCTGGGTTGGCTCATACTCAGAGACTTGGCTTGGTACAGAGTCTCACATCCTCAGTGTTTATTACAATAACCAGAGTGAAAACTGAAGACTGAGTTGGTCACTAACTTGCAAAGTTGTGGCACCTCTTAGAGCCTCTTCCAGGCCAAGTTTGAAATATTTTAACAGACCAAATTAAACGTCCTTTAGGTTGGACTTTCCAGGAATGCCATGTATTTGGATTTATGGTTTTAATTGCAATTCTAGTTACCCAGGCTTCTCTGCCCATCCTTGGCCTGGGTACACGTAGTACAGTTGAAACTACAATGTCCAAGGGGAATGATTTAAAGCAAAGTTCCAGCCATGAGCAGGCCTTGGGAAATCTGCTTTGAGGTGCTTTGTTTTGTTTCGGGAAGAGAGAAAAGCAGAGCCAGGGCAGGGCAGCCCATACTGTGTCCTCGAGGCTGCATTATCACAGCATGGAATCTGGTGGAATTCTGTCATTATCTTGCTGCCTGGACTACCATCCTGGTCACAGGTTGAAGCAAGGACTGAATGTTTGCAACGGCAGGTAAGGAAGATGCCTTGAAAATGATGCAATTCATCTTCTCAGTTGCCAGGCAGAGACACGGGGGACACGATTTTCTCGAAGTCACACAGCCAGGAAGTAAGAGAGCTGGGCTTCATGCATCATCAAACACAAAGTCCAGGTTGGTTTTGAGACCCATATGGGAAAGTGAGTCTTTCTAATCATGAGAGAATACCTTTATGGTGAGAGGGAGAGATTTCGGAAGAAAGACTCAAAAAGTGCAAACCAAGGGACAAAAGAGGGCTACACCTGACCTCATTAAGATGAAGAATTTCTCTCCATCTTAAAACAAAAAGAAGAGCCAAAGTGTAAGTCTGGGTTTCCTTAATCATTCCTACAGGAAGTGGGAAGGAGGAGTGTTGGCCCTTTGCAAGAATATAACCCTCACAACAATGCTGTGAAGCTCGGATGCCTCATGGCAGGGGGAGGAAACAGGCTGGGGAGGCCAGTCACTTATATGGTGAGCACCACCCACCACCAGCCCTTGCGATCACCGCCTATGGACCACCCCCTTCCTGTTGCCCTCTCTCCCGCATCTTCCATAGCCACACCAAATAACCAGGCAAAATACAAATTAGACAGAGTTACCCTGGCCATCAGACCCTTCAGGGGTGTCCTGAGGACAGTCATGCAAAACCCAAACTCTCTCCCCAGTCTGTGAGGCCCTAAGCTTCCCTCCTCACCTCTCACCACTCTTCCCTGTGGACCGCTCCAGCCATGTGGTCTCCTCAGGGCCTTTGCACAAGCTGTCCCCTCACCTGAGACTCTTATCACTTTTCCACATGACCATCTTTATATGCCACCACCTGGGAGAACCCTCTGCCTGGGAGAACCCTCCCCTGACCAGGGTGTCATTCCTCTTAGTTCTGTACATAATGTAATTTCTATGTATTTGTTTAACATATGTCTGGAGTAGACCAAATCCTGTTTTGCTCCTGACTGTATTCTCAGCTCCTAGTACAGCACCTAGCATGTAATATATACATTTACGGATTAAATACTTAGCCCTTCATGAATGTTTGAGCTCTGTCCCTAATGAGCTATGTGACCTCAAGCAATGCACAACTGCTGTCTTAGACTCATAAAAGTCAAGTGAGCCCATGGTGCCTCCCAGATCTGACCTACACTCAGCCAGCTACTCAGAGACAAATGCCAGGCACCGGGGGGATGCAGTGCCCTGTGCAGCCCAGGGTCAGGCAGCATCCGGTCCGAGTCTAAACTCATGTGATTCTCTTGGACCACAACTTGCATTGAGATGGCTGGCCTCCCCAAATGATGGCTTGCCTTGACCAGGTGGCCTCTCTGGCTGTGGAAACTATGCCAGGGGATGAGTTCCAGTATCCAGAAGGGAGGCACCTGAGCCCAAAGGCCAAGGTTGTGCAAGACCAGGGACTTGGTGGGCAGGCCAAGAAAGACAGAGCTTTTAGGGTGGCAGCCCCACCCTGCTGCCACAGGACAGCTTCAGCCTCGCCCACAGGCCCTAAATACACTCACTTCAGGTGGCAATTCCTGCATATATGCTGTCAGTCTACTTGAAGTCTTTTCAAGGAAAGTGAACCTTTTCTGTCCTCTCAAGCTTTGTACAAAACCATGACCAAATAATTAATTCTCTGACTCTTCATGGGAAAGAAAACAGGGCCCACAGGGGGCACATGTCATCAGTGCATTGTCATCAGTGCACTGTCCACGTGTGCACCGAGCCTGGGGGACTGTAAGGCAAGCCCTCCCTCTGCTAGTCCTGTTACGGGTCCCTGTATGTCCTCACCAGCGGGACTCTCTCCATGATCTTCTCACAGTGCAGCATTTCATTTTTAAACTAAAGTTCTAAAATGTACCTGCCTTCTCTTCGGGGCTTCCTAGGAAGGCTGTCTTGCTCCGGTAAGCTTCTCAAGGTAATTAACCAGAACAAACTATAAGCATGCCGGGAAGAGAGATCCAGGCAGGGTCTCGTGGTAGAAAGGGTGAGGTATGTGGAATTTTGTCCTGGGTTCTGAAGCTGATGAGCTGGGCAAACCAGGGCAGATCTGCTGCTGTCTCTGGTCTGTTTCTGCCTCTACCCAGTGAAATGGTTCAAACTCCTGACTCTCACCTGCTCTGGTTTCAGACTTCAGTCAGGCTCTTTGCACAAAGCTGGAACACTGGGTAGGATGATCCCCTGGGGTAGGGCTTCTGAGGACTGGGGATTTCCCTGAAAGGCCACTGATGCCACTGGGTGAGGGGCTGGAATGGGTCTTGGGAACAAAGAAGACACTAGACAATTTTGGTTATTTATTGAGAGGTAAAGTTACTTTACAGAAGTAAGTGAGGAAAGAAAGGCAGAGGGAAGGAGAAAGGATTCAGTACCCTCTGAGAGCTAGCAGAGTGCTGTGTGCTATGCCCATGGACTACCTCAGTTTCCTCATATAAGCCCCTTGCTGTTCCTGTGAAACAGAGATTATCACTTTCATCTGATGCTTGAAGAAACAAACACTCGGACAGGCTAAGCGACAGGCCAAGTGAGATCACACAGAGGGAGAGAGGCAGCGGCAGAATACGCATGCAGGCCAGTCTGAAGCATCCAAGCCATGCTGCTTTGAGTGGAGGACAAGCACAGCATGGCCTAGGAAAGTGAGTTTGAACCGATGACTCCTGTCCTATCCTGCCTGAGTTAGGATCCTCGTTACAGATCTGCAGATACACAGGAGAGTTATTCCAGCAACAAGGTCCTCAAATATTTGCCAAGCCAAGCAACTGCTGCAGTACACAAATGTTCATGTGCACTCCTCCCAACAGCCCATGCACTGGTGTGGCTCAATGTGTCTACCTCGACTCCAAAGCACAGGCTTTTATTGGGCTATGACTCGGCCCCTGTTTGCTAAAGTAACAAGTGCCCCACGTGGCTATGCTTCCTGCAGACTGACCAGCATAGGTGAGCACTCAGAGCAGAGCTGAGTCCAGCCTCAGAAGTAGAGCCCTCTTTTTCTAGTTTCCACATTGTGCTGAACAAGTGGCGGGTGGGCGTAGAAGACGGGGATGCTCAGAATGCTGCTGTGTGACAGCGACCACAGGCTAAGGAAACCAGGATGGGAGGTGACTTGAGAGTATCAGGGAAGGCAGGGGCCCGGCGCGGCAGATTCAAGTCCCCCTTGCTCTACATGAATGGCTGGCCCTAGTTAGATGTGTGGCAAAGAGCTTTTTAAAAACGATTTTGGGCTGGGTTCGGTGGCTCAGGCTGTAATCCTAGTACTTTGGAAGGCCCAGGCATGTGGATTACCTGAGCCCGCAGGTTCAATACCAGCCCAGACAACTTGGCAAGACCTTGTCTCTATAATAAATCAAAAAGTCAGCCAGGCGTGGTAGCATGCGCCTGTAGTTCCAGCTACTTGGAATGCTGAGGTGGAAGTATTGCTTGAGCCCAGCAGGTCGATGCTGGGGTGGCCGTGAGTGTGCCAGTGTACTCAGCCTGGGAGACAGAGTGAGATTCCAACTCAAAAAAAACCAAAAAAACAAAAATGATTTTGATTGTGAGATAGAGCACTTCCATCATGAAATATGCCACACATGCAGAAGTATATAAAATGTACAACAGTTTAAAGAAAATCATAAAATGAATATTTGAGTATTCATATCCAACAGTAAAAAAATTACATCTCACCAAAGGGTCCTGTGTCTCCTTCCCTGCATGGTGTCTTTCTTCTTCCCTCACCAGAACTAATAACCCTTCTGACTTTTATGTTAGCCATCTGTTTGCTTTTCTTTATAAGTTTACTGCTTATGTTCTCTGAACAGCACATTACTCGGTTTTGAGAAACCCAGCTGTGTTTAAAGGGGATATGGCCCCATTCGATGGAGGCCCCAAGAGAAGGTAAGTTGACACAGAGCATCAGAGGCTGGCTGCAACTTCCCTGATGATGACCTAATTACTTGGTATCCCGGGAACCCGGCCAAGAGGCAGCCCAGTCTGCCAGAACATTAGCAGAGAAAATGGGACGATGAGGCCCCAGGGGGCACAATGAGGCAGCTCATGTCCTGAGAAACCTGCCACCTCATTCCCATACTGGCCATTTCTCCCTCCTCCTCATCTTCTGGGACTGTCCATATTGGGACAGAGGTGATCCCACACACAGACCACCAAAGCATGTGGGGTTGGAGGTGCCAAAAGCATCATCCCTACAGGCAGGACTGAAGAGTGTACGGCCCTGAGCTGAGGGACTGAGACTTTTTGAGGAGTTAACTTGGGCCACTCTAGGGCACTAGTGGGGAGGACAATACTGCAGGGTCAAGTGGCCAGAGTGAGATTCTTACGAATGGGGGGCTGAAGAGTTCTAAGAACAAAGATGTCTTACTCTAATGTTCAGTTTGGAGTCCTGTAACTAATTCTCTGATAAATACTCATTTATTACCTTCTGTGTGCCAGGCACCCCCACATCCAGTAAAGTCTATTACATATATGAATGTCTTCTGAGACTGAGCTTTTGTGGGATACCAGAGAGGGGTTAGAGTTCATCTCTAGGTTTGATGTTGCCCACAACAGAGAGCCTATGAAACACGAAGACCCTCCATCCATAGGACTAATCCAGTGGAAGCAGAAGCATGGAGTTGGGCTGTAGAAAACTATGGAACCCCACAGCAATTTAATGTGATCTTCCAAATGCGTAAGGGGCAGTTTAACCCATGAACTAGTGCCTGGGTTCCTCCTGTGTTCCCAACAGCACATGTGCATTTCTTTCCAGTGACTGCTGGCAACACGAAAGCAAGGAACAGTTTATGTTTCTGTGTCCCCTCTAGTGCCACCTCATACCTAGTGCCATGTATGGTCACAGTTGATGACTCGGAAAGAACTTTTTGAAGGGAATGCTCATACTGTATTTCATCACGATGAAGCTTTGCTTCAAATGGGATGCCAGGGTACAATTAATCTCCTAGGTTCTTTAGAGGGAGCCTGACATTCTGAGAACACAGAGTTAGACAACAGATAGTTGACACCTTTATTATGGGGAAAATAATAATTAGAATGTGTATTCTTCCAGTTGCGATGCCATTCGTTGCCGCAAATCATCATAATGCAAATATTAAATAAGAAAGAAAATTAACATTCGATGAGTGCCTACGGCATCTTTGATTCTTGCTGGATTTTCAAAAAGTATGTCTGAAATCCTTGTAGTGTGCCCAGCCCAGGAAGTTCTCTAGTTTCCTTCTTTCTTTTTTTAATCAGGATTTATTGAGATGACAGAAAAGCTCCCACAGTGGGAAGGGACCTGAGGAGATCGCCCAAGTTCTCTGGTTTCAACTGAGCCTTGGGGAAGGAAGGCTCGGAAAAGCACAGAAGTTCCCTTCTGCTTCATTTGGACCATAGCGGGTCTGTGTAGGTTCCCCAGATGATGTGGGCACTGAGCCCAACCAGCTTTCGATGCCAAGCCAGCCCAGAACTAGCACCTCTCTGGCTGCCCTCACTAGCATGGCTCCTTTGGGGAAACTGAAGCAGGCACAAAGACTGAATGGAGGAAAATCCATCCATGAGGACAGAACGTGAAGTTCACCCAGCCTGTCTGAGCACCCAGCAAACAAACCACAAACAAATAATACATAAATGTCATGCACCACGCGAAACCTCTGCATCTGTTTTTTCATGAGGCTTTGAGTGCAAACTGTGTTACACGAAGGTGAACAATTCTTGAGTCTCCCTTCAAACAACAGACTTTATCATTAGTAATAACACTGACCTCCAGATCCATAAATACTACAGAGATATCTGATAAATATTAAATAAGCTTGAAACACGCTTATGAGATTGGAATCACCCTTCTCGAATCAACAGGGGAAAGTGACAAGGGTGGAGACATTCCTGTGGGTGTGAAGAGCACTGAGAGCCAGATGTGGCTTCTTGCAGGGACACAGATGCTGCCTCCAGGACAAAGTTGTCCTCTGGTGGCCTGTGGGACACTTCTCAGGAATAACGCCAGGTAGTTAACAATATCAATAACTCCAACACTTGGCAAGATTATTAGGCAATTGGCAAATAAAGATTACACCTCTAGCCGGGCGTGGTAGTGCGCGCCTGTAATTCCAGCTACTTGAAAGGCTGAGGGGAAGGATCCCCGGAGCCCAGCAGGTCAAGGCTGCGGTGGCCGGGAGCGGCAGTTGCACTCCAGTCTGGGCGACAGAGTGAGACTCCAACTCAAAAAAAAAAAAAAAAAAAAAAATATTACACTCAAATTCCTTCTTCAAATTCTAATTTGGGGCCCTGGACTCAAAAAAAAAAAAAAAAAATGGAGGCATTTATAAGTCAGAATTTAGCCACTATGGGAGTTAGCATTTCTTAGGAGGAGGAAAAAATATCAGAGAAAGAAATTGCACTAGAAAGTGAAATTGGATTAAAAAAAAATCAATGAAGTAACCAGGCTATTAAAATGGAAAATAAGTCTGATGTCATTCTGAAAAATAAAGGAGTGAGTCACCTGCAGAGCCACTTAATTAAGCACAGGAAGTAACAAGAGAGCTTGAGTAATTTTCCCCGTTAATGTCAGTATTTCAAAATGAGTGTGGCATTAGGCCACTCTCTTTTAATCTGAAAGCTAAATCGGTTCTTTTGCCCTCAGGACATCTTGAGATATTTGAAGTTGATGAAGAGCAAAAGGAAATGTATTAAAAATTATCCCAACTGCACCTAAACAGGGAGAAAGCTAAGCTTTCTACTTCAAGTCCAGGGGGCACTGAGTGATAGAAGCCGTGGAGCAGGCATAAGGGCGCTGGGGCTGGAACGCACTCCATGTGGGGTGAGAAGGGCAGCACAGGGGGCATTGTCACAGTGGGCTGAGAAAATGTGAGCAGAGGTCTTCCCAGTGTCCCTGGGGATGGCAGTGGTTTTCATTTCTGATCTGTAGCAGCTGAGAGAAGCGGCCACTAGGTTTAGGTTTTAGCAGAAGGGCTGTAGGACATACAGCTGTGTTCAACTGTGTGGTCCTGGGATGCTCACTTCCCTTTCCCGAGCCTCAGTTCCCTTATCTGCTAAATGGAATCAGTAACTGCACCTTCTTTGCAGGGTTGTGGTGAAAGTCCTGGGAAGAGTTCGTCAGGGTCCCAAGCACATGTGCAGAACTTTTGTCAGAACAACTCATCACTTTGTTTAGGTGATGAGTTGAGAAGGCAAGAGAGGAAATGTGGACTGAACTTGAATAGATGTCGGTATACCCTGGTCTGACCTGTGGTCCTTGTATGGCTTCATTCAGAATCGCCTTCATGGCTGCATGACTTCAAATATCATGGAAACAAGGAAACACGAGTGCAAGAGAGAACCCAGGGCAGGCAGGAGGTCATGGTAAACTGTTGTCTGCCAACTGCAGTGAGTGTCTCTCTAGGGGACAAGCACAGAGTGGTTTTACCCTGGTCCACATAATAGCAGGACCAGTCCCAGGGCACCTTACTTAGACCCACTGCCCTGCAGTCCCTGTCCACAGAAGAGCAGAGCTTCAGCACGAGGGAGATGAGGGTGGAATCCAGCCTCAGGCACCCAGGGCTTTTCAAGAAGCCCATTCCCCAAGTCTTCGCCCCCTCCCCCACCTGCACACACTCCCCCTCTCCCCCGAGTCTGAGAGCCTCTTGCTTGGTGTATGTGGGTCAAGCTATGAACTGGCCTTGCGTTCCAGTCACTGCTGGAAAGTAAGGAAACCTCACTGATGTCCTGGAGTCAAGTCAAAAATCACTCTGAGCCGGGCTCGGTGGCTCAGCCTGTAATCCCACGCCTTTGGGAGGCTGAGGTGAGTGGATTGCCTGAGGCTGCGGGTTCGAGACCCGCCTGGGCAGCAAGACTTCATCTCTACAATAAATAAAAAAATCAGCCGGGCGTGGTAGTATGCGCCTGTAATTCCGGCTACTCGGAAGGCTGAGGCGGAAGGATTGCCGGAGCCCAGCAGATCGACGCTGTGGTGGCCGGGAGCAGCCACTGCACTCCAGTCTGGGCAACAGAGTGAGACTCCAACTCAAAAAAAATCACTTTGAAGTGGAAGTCAGTCACTCACTTCAGGAGGAGGCAGGAAAAGGTGAGATAAAAACTCAGGCAGCTAAAGCCACTCCCACCCCCACCCCCCCAACATTCAGTTCTCGAGCTCTCAGTTCCTAATTCCCAGGAAGGTCTCTCCCCCATCCCAGCAAATCCCATTCTCCCTTCACATCCCAACTCCTTCCCCCCATCCTCACTCATGTACTCGTCTGGTTTTGTCTGACCAAGGGGGACTGGAGTTGCACTCCTGGCTCGACTGCTCACTGGTCTTGTGCCCCTGCTTTGGGGAAGGTCAGTGCTTGGCCACCTGCTCACCTGCTAAACAGGGACCCTCTGAGGGCCTGGCTCAGAGTTAGTCTCTTTCTTCTCCCTATCCAGACAGCCTGCCTGGCCTGACCCCCGCCTGGGTGAATAAACATGCCCTACTCTCACCTGCCCTCACACCCCACCTACCTGACCTGAATGCCACATCCAGCTGCCTTTCTCTGCCTACCAGGTCTGCCCCTCCCTTGGTTTCCTGCTCTGCCTCTGACCTGCCACCAGCACAAATGTGCATGTTGCTGAGACCAGGGACAAGCTGCCCTTGTCACTCTCTTCTGTCCCAAAGATCAGCTGCATGAGAAGGAGTGACATCACCAGACATCCACGGTCTCTTTGCCCCAGGGGAAGTACAGCCTCCAACGATGGACATGGTCCAGCTGTCTCCTGGCTTCAGCACGGAGGACTTGCCGCTGTTCACTCCAAAGCCGTAAGAACAACGCCACAGAGTTGTCCTCTCTCTGTGGAGCGCAGAGGGGCCTGGGCTATTCTGCTAGAGTCCAAACCCCATTGATTTTCTGTCAGGCACCAGCTTCTCCAGATGTACAAACACATTCTGACTCCTAGAGATGAGATCTTTACAAAGCCCTCACAGGCCCCGATCCTCGATGCTCTGTGCAGGAATTTGGATGGGCATCTGGGAGGGGCATGGGTTTATATAAAGCCTGGTGCAGGAGGTATGTGATGGGTTTGGGGCTGCCCCACATCCATTCCTGCCCCTGTCGGCCCCCAGTTTCCTCTTGGGGATGACTTTGTGTGGGTTTGGTGTGGGAGAATCATCTTAGGTGTCTGAGCTCCACCATGGAAGTCTAGACACAAACTCCTTTCTCTCTCTGCCCTTGGTCACTTTGGTGAACTAACCATGGCATGGAGATCCTCACCCAAGAGAGGCATCTACAGTGAATGAAGTGGGGGCAGAGGGTCAGCAGGTCCTGCTGGAACCCGGAATGAGTGACCTCTGCCATGAGACAGGTTTGTGCTTTCTGCTTTCCCAGTTCCCTGCAGCAGTTGAGTCTCCCCAACAATTCCCTGTGCCTCTTGTCACCTTCCACTGTGTCCTTTTGTCTGACCTAGCTGGAGTATCTTCCTCACGATGATGGAATCCTTACTAATACCGCTGCGGACTCTGCGTAGCCTACAATGAGCCACTGTAGCTGCACCCCCTGCTACAGGGTCCCTGACAGTGGCCTGGGTGTAAGTGCCATTGGGGCCACAGATGAGGGGCACTGTCCTGCAAGCAGGTTACATGGCATGCCTCCTCTGGAGAGGGAAATCTTTGCCAATGTCTGTGTTGTTGCCGTTCTCTTCTGGCAGAGCCTCTGTGTGTGTGAGAGAAAGATGTCCTGTGTATGACTAGTAGAGGCCAGAGTTGTGTGGATGGTAAATTAATTTACCAAGACAGTTGTGGTTAAGAAAGGTAGATTTATTCAAGGGGAGATACAAAGATACGGTGCAAGAGAATAGTGGGTAGGGCAGCAGCAAAGGAAGACTGTCTGTTGTCTGTAACAAAGCAGGAGCTTCAGGGACGTTTTTATAGAGCTATGTTTGGGGAGGTTGTGTGTTCAATGTGCTGGAAACATTCAGGAGGGTTGATTGTGCTGATCTGTTTTGTCAGAATTGTTTAACAATGATTAGTTGTTCTTGTAACATGGCTAGTGAGTTTTTCATCACATTTGTTAAGTTTCCCCTTGAAGCCTCTTTCCTTAATATAATTAACCCAATTGTTGTTGACCTATTTAGGTTTTATCTTCCTCTGAAAAGAAGGAGAGTTTTTCTTACTAGTTGATTGGGAGAACATAATTTCCTTTGCTGTTGTAATTCCTCTTAAAGGGTTGGTATCTTATACCTGGGGAAACTGACTCCACCTGGGAGACAGCTGATGCTCCCAAGCACATCAGTGGCCAGCAACTCTGGATTTTCCAGAACTCACATAGCCATTCCATGGCCTAAGGAGTATCTGCAGTCACCACATCTGCTGGCATGCCCAGGTCAGGTCCCCATGGAACCCATACATTACCCTCACCTGGATCATCTGGATCCCAAGGATGCCCTTGTGACGCAGGCAAGGACCCTACAGTCCAGAATCTTGTCACTCACAGAAATGTCAGAGGAATTATGCTCTGGGCAGTGAGGGGCCTGCGAAGGCAGTGGCTCCTCCTCCCTTTATGCTCTTGATGGCCTCTGATGACATACAATCCACAGATTTCCCTAAACCGTTTTTCCATTTGTATAATTTAGTGGCATAAACTGTATTCACAATGTTGTGCAACCATCGCCACTATCTATTTCCAAAACCTTTTCATCATCTCAAACTGAAACTCTGCACCCATTAACCAATAACTCTCCATTCTACCCTCTCTCCAGCTCCTGGGAACCTCTAGTCTAGTTTCTATCTTGATGAATTTGACTCATCTAGGTACCTTATATAAGTGGTTCATACAATACTTGTCCTTTTGTGTCTGGCTTATTGCATGTTTTCATGGTTCATCCATGTTGTAGCATATATCAGAACTTCATTCTTTTTCATGTCCAAATACTATTCCTTTGCATGTATATACCACATTTTGTTTATCTGTTCATCTGTTGACAGACATTTGGATTGTTTTCACTTTTTTAGCTGTTATGAACAATGCTGCAATGAACATTGGAATACCAGTATCTGTTTGAGTCTCTGCTTTTAATACTTCGGAATTGCTTGGTCGTATGTTAATTCTGTTTCACTTTTTAAGGAAACTTCAAACTGTTTTCCTAAGCAGCTGTACCATTTTACATTGCTACCAGAAATCTCTGAGGGTTTCCAATTTTCTACATCCTAGTCAATACTAAATATTTTCTGTTTTGTTTGTTTCTAATGAAGCCGTCCTGCTGGGAATGAAGTGGTGTCTCACTGTGGTTTTGATTTGCATTTCCCTAATGACTAATGATGTTGAGTATCATCTCATGCGCTTATTAGCCAGTTGTTTATCTTCTTTACATGCTCCTGACACTCCTGTGTGCATTCAAAGATAAGCTGTGCTGAGTGTCCTTCCTCCCTTATCTGTGGTTCTGAGGACGGAGACTTTCCAGGGACTCAGATCACACTCTGTCCACTTCAACGAAGCTCGGCTCTGCTTTACGACGGCAGACAGGATGGCTGGGGAGGCCAACTCTACTACTCCTTTTTGCTGTTTCCCAAGTGGGTAAAAGGAATCTTAGCAGAGCAGGATTATATGAAGACCTGGCAACAGGCAGGAACTGCTGGTCGGTTAGTTTATTGGCCGAGACTTCCCCTTTTGCACAGTTCAAGTAATCACAGTGCGTGTGGCAGAAGGAACTTCGGTGAGTGGGAAAATACAGTGCCCCACAGCACCTGCGTAAAGAAGAATCTTCCGTGGGCAGAGGAAACCCCCACACAAGGCATGGGCACTGGTTACTAGCCCCAGAGCATGCATTACCTCTGCCTTTTTCAGGCCAGCCTTGACCCTGCTTACCCAAAGAAACAACTGTGTTCATTTTGACCGACTTCTTTGGTGACCCCTGATCAGCAGCATACCACCAAAATCATAAAATAGCCATGTGTTTACTTATGGACTGATGCCAAGATGCAGCAAGTCGCCCTTTGGCTGTTAGCACTCTTTCATGGTGGCATCTGTTGGCCTGCTGAATCACACCACAGGTGCGAGCCACCCACCCCTTGTATGTGAACTTGGCCATTTGCAGCCTGTGGTTCTCTCATGAGTCAGTGACATTGGGACATCACTCTGAGCAGATGTTATGGAGGGACATGGAGGTCACAAGGCATGCATCAAGATGGTGAGTTCTGAGTCATTGAAGAGAAGTTTCTTTAGAATAAGCTGAGTCATTATTATTTCAAGGACCACGCTCAACTGTAGACATGTACCAATGACAAAGTCAAAACCTGGGGCATATTGTCTTATGAAAATTCAGAAGTTTCTATAAAACATAATTTTGAGCAGAACTAGAAAATTTTATCTGATGAAACTTGAAATTTTCCATAAAACTTTAAAAATCAAAATGTAGAGAAATTAATTTCTTACTCATTCTAAAGTAACAAAGAGTGATTCATACACAGGGGTGCCAAAAAAAGGTATGCACATTTTAAGTATAATGGCGTTAATCAAATGAATGCTAGCATCACTATGCGACAGTCAAAGAAAATGGCAGAAGCACAGTTGAGTGAATGTTATACTACACGTTGATACCACAATCCAACTTCTTAAAGTAATACATAGATAACAGTGCTTAAAGTGTGTATACATTTTTTTGGGACCCCCCACATTTAAAGGTTTTAAATTAACTTCCAAATTTACAGCTGGCTGTACATTCAGTGCAAAGTGGGGGAGGGTACAGGAGAATGAGGAAGACCCAGGGGGAGGGAGTTCCCAGTTCACTCAAAATGTAATCCAGGCATCTATTCTTGTAACTATCTGTAGCAATGTTGACATTTCTTGTTTGGTTTTTGAATAGGAGGTCTCCTTAAAATCTCTAAATAGTTAAAGTTGGCATCTTTTAAGATGCCTTTCTTTCTTTCTTTCTTTCTTTCTTTCTTTCTTTCTTTCTCTCTCTCTCTCTCTCTCTCTCTCTCTCTCTCTCTTTTTTTTTCTTTTGAGAGACAGGCTCTTGCCCTATTACCCAGCCTGGAATGAACAATCATAGATCACTGCAGCCTCAAACTCCTGAGCTCAAGAGAACCTCTCACTTCAGCCTACCAAGTAACTGGGACTACAAGAGCACACCACCATGCCCTGCTAATTGCTTTATGTTTTGTAGAGAAGGGGTCTTGCTATGTTGCCCAGGCTGGTCTCAAATTCCTGGCCTCAAGGGATCCTCCTGCCACAACCTCCTAAAGCACTGGGATTACAGACGTGAGCCACTGGGCTGGGGCAAGATACTTTTCTGTGTCCTGAAGTGTCTTTCTTTTTCAGAGATGGGCTGGTGGTTTCTCTTGGTATTCTCAGCCACGCTGAGTCCTCCTGGGTCCTGAGGTTGGGTTGTCCAGTCCTGGTGGAGTTAAGGATTGTGGTTTGGGTGAAGGCTTTGTGAAGGTAGCTGGCCTGGCTCCTCTGTGCTCTCTCTCCCCTGGTGGAGCGGGGGGACTTACTGCTCTGGAGATGTGAGCTTGGGGTGGAATGCGGGCTCACTTCAGGCTGGGCAGGCTAAGCTCTCACCCTATCTACTCAGCACCCAGGCAGGAGATGCCCACGTGGGGATGCCAAGACTTCTGGAGCAAGTTCCCTCTTAGCAGAGAAAGGCTGAGCTGCACCAGCAGGTGGAGAATCAGGGCGCAGCAAAGCAGCTAATCTCCGGCAAGGTGTCTCAAACAGCCTAGGGCCACAGGTCCTGAGGTACGGCCTCGACTCCCTCAACCATCCCTGGCATGATCCTCCACCCTCTGTCTCCTGGTCACTTGTCAGGCCCTTTGTCCAGCTGAGATTTCTCTCCCCTCCTCCCCACAAGCTGCTCTGACTTTATTACCTGTGTGGTGAGTTTGTTTGGAGGGTGAGGGAAGGCACGGGAATCAGAATCACCTGTAGCTCTTACCGGTCTCGCATCTACCCAGGTCTTTCTCTCCAGCAAAACCCTACAAGGTCTCCTGCATGGACGACTGCCCCAACACCCTCTTGCCTTCCCTCATTCCGCCAACCTGTCATCCAGTTTTAAACATGCCCAGACTGCCAGCGCCATGGAAGCCAGCTCCCAAACAAGTTGTCCACTTGGACAGCTTTCCACTTCTCTCTCCTGGCATTTGGTTTGTTTGATACAACCCCAAGCAATGGCTTGAAGCCAGGCAGCAGGAAAAAGCAGACTCCTCCTCCCAGCCCTGGCTTTGCCTCTTGTGCTGACCCATGTGTCATCTGCCTTCTGCCCTGCTCTCTGTCCTCCCAACTTTCCATTTCTTCTTCTTCCCTTTCCCTCTTCTCCTCTTCCTCCCTGTCCATCTGTTCCCTCTCTCCCTGTCCCTCCTTTCTTCTCTCTTCCCTCCATATACCACTTTTCCAGTCTTGTCCTGCCCTAGGTTCCTGATCATGAAGAAGCCAGAATTGCAGTCCTGATGCCTCATAGCCCGCCACGCTCCCTGTGCCCTCTCCTCAGAGGCCAGGGCTGCTTTCCTACCTTTGGTGAAATACCACTGATGCTGACCATTAAAATTCCCCTGCTTCAGCCAGCCCAGGCCACAGAGCAAGCTCTAATCTTCCTGCCTTGCCTCTTTACTACTGTCCCAAAAAAGATAGACTTGGGCCCTTTCTCTGAGGCAGGCACGGCAGACACAGAAGTGATGGTTATTGTCCTTTGTCATAGTCCTGGGGCTCCACTTATCATCCCCGAGGGCATCTCCCCAGCTCCCTCCCTCATTCTGAGTGACATTCTCTGACCAATAGCATGGCTCTCCCTGGAGCCCACTGGACCAGCACAGCTGCCCAGCCCTCTTCCTGTCCCCCGCACCACTCGAATGTCCAAGGCCCTCCTGACTAGGTGGCCTCCTCCCCAATACAAGGACGTTCCCCTGGGGTGTTCTGTTGCATAAATTCTTCCAAGAATTCATTGCCAGGAAAAAAAATTCCCTGAAGAATTGGTGTGTTATATTAGACAATACGATCTGCATTCTGCTCTGCTTTCCTTTTTTGTCTTTTCTTTCCTTACCAGGAAGCTCACAGCTATACCAGTGTTGATTATGGATGCCTTCATCCTACCCCTTTAGTCTAAACATTCTTGGGTGTGCATTCACCTGTGCTTACTGGGAGATGAGTGTGAGGAAATCTGTGGGAGGGCTGTCCTCCCTCTCGCCTTTCCCAGTCCCCTCCCCCAATGGATTTGGAGATCAGCCCTCCCCGCCTTCCACCCTTGAGATCACCACACTGCCCAGAGCAGTCTTGGGCCCCCTTTGCCCCATGAAATGAGAGCTCTTCAAAGAAAGAGAAATCACCTTTGTAGACCAGACCGGAAGCCTGCAGTGCCTCTTGGCCAGGGGACCAAGCTACTACCTTCCTCCTGAAAACCCTCTTGCAGGCAGCAGCTCATCCAACAGATGTGAAAGTGAGTCAGCAGTGGTGCTGCTGGGAGGGAATGCAGCAACGTGGGGAGGTAGGAGCTAGAAGGCCAGGCCTCTTCTGCATCTGGTGTGCTGGAAAACAAGGCCAGACTAGACCAAAGCAGGCTAGAATGACACCCAAAACGCCAGGAGCCAGGCATTTTTCAGGGGTGGGAAGACCCATTGCCATCACGTTGCAGGATGATCCTCACATTCTAGGAAATTGAGGTGATTTTCTGCTCTCCCCTTTTATAGCTCTCACCTCTCACTCCCTCAGGGACAGCATAGGAGGGAGGAGAGGAAGACTGGTCTCCTCACAGGTTCATAGGTGGAGGAAGGGGATCTTGGCAATAAGGAAGGTCAGGAACTGTCAAATCAGCATGGGTGAACACAGCAGGCCCTCAGGAAGTTCTTGTTCCGTCCTAGGCAGTCTTCACCCCAGAAGGTGGAGATGGATTTGCAAATGCTGACAGATTTCCCTCAGACTCTACAATTGAGGGCTTGGAGGTATTTCTGCATCTTCTTTTGACTGTCTAAGCGCCTCAATAAACAAGATGGACACTTGCAGTAGCAGGGAACTATGTCTTTGGAGCAAAGTCCTATCACAGACTGAAGGACTTTTTTTGTCTGGGAGAGAAAGACTTCTTTCTATAGGATTTAAAAATTCAGCAGGGTTTCACAGAGTTACAGCTGACGTTTCCTCTCAAATGATAACTCATGTCTGGACATTGACATCATCCCATCTTTTCTTATTTATGTGCACACCCCAAGGAAAATAGAGATACAGAAATCATTTTAAAGTTAAAGTATGACATTGAAGACACCAATAGAGCCTGAAAAGTGCTTCAAATAAAGTACAAAGTTTATTGCAGCACAATTCACAAGTGCAAAACTGTGAAATCAACCCAAATACTCGTCAACCAATCAATGGATAATGAAAATGTGGTATATATACACTATGGAATACCATTTGGCCATCAAAAGGAATGAAATAATGTCTTTTGCCGCAACTTGGATGGAACCGAAGAGCATCATCCTGAGTGAACTAACAGGAACAGAAAACAAATCACTGCATGTTTTCACTTATAAGTGGGGGATAAACTAAGCATGTACAAAGGTATAGAGAATGGTATGATGGGCACTGGACATTCAGAAAGGGGAGAGTGGGAAGAAGTGGAGGGATGAAAAATCACAATGTGCACAGGTGAGAGTGGCGGGTGCACTTAAAGCCCAGACTTTTCTCCGTGATATGATGCAATCATGTAACCAAAAACCATTTGTACCCCTTAAAGCTACTGAAATAAATAAAAAATAAGAACATTAAGTACAGAGTTTATGACCTGAGCCCGTGACCTCGACTACCTCACTCAAATACAAGAATGGGCAGACATCAATCACAGAAGGCCTCCAGACCTCGCGCCATTCTCACCGATGTGTTGGGTAAGAGTGTGAGTTGGGTAGAGTCAGCCTTGAATTCCAGACTTGGCACCAGACCCGCTCATGGGAACAAAGCTTCCATTGTCTGCATCTCTAAACCTCTTCCATGCACTTGCCAATCAGCCCATTGTCAGCGATGTGGGGCAGGATGGGTGTCTGGTCACCAATGGGCCAGTGTCTGGAGCAGCCTCATAAACATGGGTGCAGAGCTTTGTGCACACACTTACTGAGCACTGGCTCTCTCTGCTGGGCACCAACAGTGTACTTCCTTGATGGCAGGAGGGGCTTGAAAGGGGCACCCACCTTTTCCTGTATGACATCAAGCCTCTTCCCGAATGGCGTCACATGACCCAAGAGAAGACTTGAGGCACAGGGGACGGACTGAGAATTAGTTCGTGGTCCTTTGCTTATCTGTCTTTTTAGGGCCACTTCTGCCCCAAATCATGAGCAGAGTTTGGGATGCGGCTCACTTAGAGAACAGCACCTGCCCTGCCACCCCTACTTCTTTGGCCCCAGCCTTGAAGTTCTTTCAGGTCCTTGCAGAGGTCAGGCTCTCTCTTGCTCCAGCCCTTTGCTCAAATTGGGACTCATTCTCTTCCATGTTGGCCTGTCTACTCCTTTCTTTCTTTTTGAGTTGGAGTCTCGCTCTGTCGCCCAGACTGGAGTGCAGTGGCCGCTCCCGGCCACCGCAGCCTCGCCTGCTGGGCTCCGGCGACCCTTCCGCCTCAGCCTTCCGAGTAGCTGGAACTACAGGCGCGTGCTACCACGCCCGGCTGATTTTTTGATTTATTGTAGAGATGAGGTCTCGCCAAGTTGCCCAGGCGGTTCTTGAACCTGCAGGCTCAGGTAATCCACTCACCTTGGCCTCCCAAAGCGTGGGATTACAGGCTGAGCCACCGAGCCCGGCCCGTCTACTCCTTTCTTCCTTCCCTTCCTAGCCTGGGCTACGGCCTCCTCAGGGCCCTCATGGCCCCTGTCTCCCCACCCCATGCCATCACTGCACTGTGGTATTTGTCTTGTGGGCCTTCCCCTGGGTAGGGACCAAGTCAGTCTGAGTCACTGATGTATCTTGAGTGGCCCTCACAGAGCTTGGCAGATAGCAGACTCTCAAAAACATGTAATGTGTGGAAAAATCCTGGGTTCACTGTGAGAGCTCAACTGGATAGAATCTGTAGGAGCTCTTCAGAGCAGCTAGCAGGCGGATTTCTGTACCAGGTGCATGGCGGGTCCTCCACGTCCATCAAGCTGGTCAGTTCTAACACATGGGGAGCTGAAGCAGGGGGTTGTTCAGTGGAGCAGCTGATGTTTTGGGTAAATGATAAACACATGGCTGGAAGGTGATGGGTTCATTCATTTTTCTGAACTAGAGCGACCTAGGCCAGGATTTCCGGGATGCCTCTGTTGGCAATGTCCACAAAGCAGGAACATCTGGGCAGCCCTACTCTGTGTGAAGACCTACAGTTTTTGCTTCCACTGGTTACCGGCCCCCAGCACAGTGCCGGACCTAGGGGGGCTCCCTAGAAACTGCTGACTGAGTGAAGGAAAAAACCAATGAGTTCATGGACAAAGAAATCCTTTCTTAGAAAACCAATAATGTGGCCCCAGTTGAGTCTGGAGACCTTCTCATTTAAATTAGGGGAAAAACACCTCACCCTTTAATATATTTACAGTTATTTCCCACCCCCAGTATTTGCTCTCCCTAAGAGCACGTGGAAACCCTGACCTGAATCATCACTTAAATGCCCGTCACGATGAGAAAGATCCGTAGGGTAGAGTACAGCCTGGCAGTGAGAATGGGTCATGTCCACAGACAGCAGCAAGGACAGAGCTCGACAACCTGGCCAGAAGAAAGCAAACTGCAGAACGACTCCACTTATGTTAATGCACAAGGCCAGCAGAGAATACTCTGTGTTATTTTTAGACAAGCACATACAATTTTAAACACCTGGACAGGAAGTTCCATACCACCCTGAGGATGGTGACATGGGGTAGAGGACCCAGGGGTGGGGTGGGAGAGGTGGAGAGAGAGAATGAGGAGTGTGGGAATCCAGCTGCATCCCCCAAAAGATCTGAAGCCAATATAGTAAAATGTTACTTGTTGAGCACTAAATGGTGTCACACTATTAAGTGCATTTGTTATGCTACTCTCTAGAGGTTTGGTATATTTGAAAGTTCTGAAAATTTTGAAATCCTTCTTCTCACCATCCACAGACATCTGGGGCCCATGTCCATCTCCAAACCATCAAACAACCTTTCACTTAATGACAGTGAGCAAAATATCTATGCACTCGAAGCAGGGGGTCTCAAACTTCAGAATGCATCAGAATCTTCTGGAGCTTGTTAAAACAGGTTTCTGGGCCCCACCCCTAGAGTTTCTGATTCCACAGGTCTGGGATGGAACCTGAGAATTTGAATTTCTAACAAGTTCTCAGGTGATGTTGATGTTATTAGTCCAGGGAACACACTGAGAAACACTGTGCTGGACCACCACGTCTCTGCCTTATTCTGTGTTGCATGTGCCAGTGAATGAATGGTAAATCACGTGATCCTGGTCTGTCCTTCCCAGTGCCCTCTGCCCTGACATTTCATCATCACAACAATATCTGGCATCGATCTTTGTTTTAGTCCCTCTCAGCACAGAAGAGATTTGGTCTAGACTAAGGCAACTCTTGGCTGGAAGAGAACATCTAAAATTCAATGAACGTTATTGTGTAAGGAATGAAGAGAAGGATGGAGGGAAAGCCAAAGGGTCAAAGAAATTAGAAATGAAAGGAGGAAACCCACAAGCAAGAGAAAAATGGAGAAATAAGAAAGTTTCCACCGATGCAAGGTATACCCAGAGCCAGCAGATGCCCTGCTTCCAGGCCACAGAGAAAGGACAGAGGAGCTGAATTTTATTCCTGTAGGCAAATAATCATCTCTAACCAGAAAACAAACAAGCAAAATCAGTCTCCCGGGAGGATAATTGGCAGGAATTCTCTGTTCTAAAAACTCTTAAGACAGAGTTCTGTTGTCACCATCTCTTGTGAGGCCTTGAGATGTTCTTGAGTCCTGCCTGCATGGTTCTTGAGGCCCATAGCCCCCATGAGAGGGCCTTCCCTTGGCAGAGCCTGTGACCAGATACATGTGGAAGCAGAAAGAGAAAACAAGTAGACCATTTCCCACTTTCAGAGGCTTGGAGCTTAAACTCACTTGTCCTGGAGTTGGAGGAACAGGTAACAAGCAGGACACAGATGGGAAGGGGAGGTGGTGGCAGCAGGGAGAGCATTTCTGCTTTCACAGATGAGATTGGAGGCAGAAACCATCCGCTCTGGGATTCTCAATTCTCTCAGCACATGGGAACCACCTGGTCCCCATTCCCACAGAATTTGATGCAATCGGCCAGAACTGGAGTTTCCTTGGCAAGAACTTTCCCAGGTGATGTCACAGGTCAAGTTTGAACCTCATCAATCCAGAATAGAGTACAGCCATCATCCTCCGGATACGGGAGAGGAAGCTGAGTCTCAGAGAGGTAAAACGACTTGCCTAAGGTGACATACAATGGAACTACAGAAGAAAGGCGAGACTTCTGATCTTCTGGTGACTTTTCTCAAGTGGGGAGAAGCTAAGTCTTCTGTGGGTTTGAGAACCAGTTGGGCCATTCTCTCCCCTATCAACTTCCTGAGGGAGCATTTTCCCTGTCAGGCATTCAATGAAGTAAACCTCAGGACTAGCTGGGAATAGAAGCCAGGTCTTGTGCATGCGTTTCCTGGTAGGGATTTGTTGACATACTCTTGGAATGATTTTGGAAGGTTCCTATCCTGCCTGGGGGTTCCTGGGAGGCCTGATGCCTTCAGGCTGTCACCCATAGGAAGGGACACCTGTGTTTGGCCTGTGGCAGTACCCAGGACATGGGCGTCCTCGCTCATTGTATCTACTCCTAGAAAAGAGCTTGCCCATTCAGAGAGTGGCACGGCAAGTTTAAAATATAGTGTCCACACAGGGACATAAGCAAGATGAAAAAATGAATCAGTCACAGAACAATAATTCTGGGCATCTGCAGTTTACTGAGTGTCCACCTTACCAGGCACTGGGCCTCTGTCAGATGACCCCAGGACACCACATGAAAGCCGTGTGGCAGGTAACATAACAGCCCATTGACAGACACGGGAGCGAGCCAGCACTGGCGCTGCTGGGGGAGGGAATGAGAAAAAGTGGGGAGACAGAAGCTAGGAGGCCAAGCCTTTTTTGCATCTGGTTTGCTGAGAAAATAAAGCCAGATCTGGACCAGAGCAGGCTAGGATGACTCCTAGAATACTAGGAACCAGGCAGACTTTCTAGGAGCAGGAGGCTGCATTCCCTCCACTTTATAGGGTGACCCCCACACTCTAGGACTTGTCACATCACCAGGGGGATGCCCAGGGGCATCCTGGGCTGGTCTGACTGCCCACTCTGAGCTACCCCCAGCATTGAAAAGAAAGGGAGACTGTGGAAGAAGACTGGCCGGCTGGCTCAGTCCTTAGTTTTCTCATCTATACAAGGGACAGGGGCTGTTTGTTGTAAAGATTCAACAAGATAGCATGTGTTACATTCTTGGGCTAGAGCTCAGCACGTTGTAGGTGATCTGGGGACATTAATTATTGCCATGGTGGTTGGTATTCTGATGAGAGTCTAGAAACCGCTTTTTTGACCTTTACTCTCTTAAACAGAATCCCACTAACCATAGAAGCAAAAGCAGAAATTAGTAGCTAAAAGGCAATTACAAGCCTGAAAAGTCAATTTCATTGAAACGAAATATTAACATCATCCCTAGAAAAGCCTGTCGTCTACCTGAATGAGTTTGTGTGGCAGAGCTCTGGCTTTTAAGTACATGACTGGTTCTGCTGGAACTTCTATAGAAAGGCCTTCAAGACCCCTCACTAAGGAAACCACCTACTCTGTTCTATCAGGATTGAGGGGTTGGGATCCACCAATGTGTGCCCCTCGCACATGTTACTGTGGAGTGTGACAGGAGGAGCTTCCTGGCTCATTCCTTCCTCTGCTCATGCACGCCTTCATTCATTCATCAGTTATTGACTGAACGCCCGCCCCATAGCAGGCACAGTCTCGGGTGCTGGGATACTGCGACGTTGAGATGGAGGAGTTGGCATGTCAGGTTCGAGGCAAACTATAGACTGGAAATCATCAGAAGCTCTCTAACGGAAATTAGACAGGATGAAGGGCAGAGGGCGACTGTGTGATCTAAGACAATTGTGACCTTAGAGGAGTTAGGGGAGGTAGCAGCTGAGACCTAAGGGTTAGAGGGTCCAGACTCTCCATGACCTCAGGCTGAGTACTCCAGGCAGAGGAAAAGGCAGAGACAAAGGCTCTGAAGCAGAGGGCCTCATCCTTGAACTCTGGGTCTAAGCAGTTAACCAAATTTAACATTGCCAGCCGGAATGTGACTCTCTTCCTCTCAGCTCTCCCGGTGAGCAGACCCTCCCCACATTCATCAGGGGCCTTCCTCTTGTCTTCAGCAATCCCTTCCCTTCTACTCAGCCCTGCTCCTCCAGCTCCCTGCACAAAGCAGAGGTGAGATAAGAAGCGCTCAGACCCAGAGACACCATCTTCCAAATGTTGGCTATTTTGCCTTCCGCAGCCATGGGGGTGGGGTGGGGTAGGGACACTCTGTTTCCTCATCTGCAAAGTGGGCATGGCCCCTGCTTCACAGGATGCTCAGAGGTTCACAGGAAACAGCAGGGAGAAGTCATTGTGAATGTGTAAGGAGCCACCTAAGCACAGCACATCAAAACGGGGGTAGGCCAGATAACTGGGTGATTTCTGTAAATTGCGTCGTCATTGTTATTTCCTTTTAGATACACATCTTTAAACCTTCTCCGCTGCCTTCTTTCAAACCTGCCTGCATGCAGCTCACAGAATTAGTAATCGATAAGGCTAATTAGTCTTGTCTTCCCAGAGGGCTTTGTCTTTTATTTTTAGCTGACACATAACAACTGTACATATTTATGGGGTATATGTGTTATTTCAATCCATGTATACAGTGTGTAATGATCAAATTAGAATAGTTAGGATATCCAATCACTTCAACCATTTGTCATTTCTTTGTGCTGAGAATATTCAAAATCCCCTCTTCTAGCGTTTTCAACATGTACAATAAATTATTTTTAACTACTGGCATGCCTCGGAGATATTACAGATTTGGTTCTAGACCACCACCATAAAATAAATCTCACAATGAAGCAAGTCACACAACATTTTTGGCTTCTCGGTGAATATCAAAATTATGTTCACACTATAGGGTAGTCTATTAAGTGTGCAATAGCATTATGTCTAAAAATGTATGTACCTTAACTTAAAAATACATTATTGTTAAAAAAATGCTTATGATAATCTGAGCCTTCAGCAAGTCCTAATATTTTTGCTCATAGCTCTCTAAATTGATGACTCAGTATGGATGGTTGCTGACTGATCAGGATGGTGATTACTGAAGGCTGAGGTAGCTGTGACAATTTTTTAAAATAAGAAAATAGTGAAGTTTGCCCCATCAATTGAGTCTTCCTTTCATGAAAGATTTATCTGAAGCATATGATACTATTTGATAGCAATTTATTTACAGTAGAACTTCTTTCAAAAAAACTTCCCTCAAATCCTGACACTGCATTGTCGACTAAGTTCATGTAATATTCTAAGCCCTACGTACTCATTTCAGCAATGTTCACAGCATCTCCACTAGGAGTAGATTCCATCTCAAGAAACCACTTTCTGTGCTCCTCGTTCATAAGAAGCGAACTCCTCATCCATTCAAGTTTTACTATGATATTGTAGCGATTCAGTCACATCTTTGAGCCTCACTTCTTTTTACTATTATAAAGATGTGGGGTACCGTTCAGGGTTAGGTAAACAAACGTTGATTATGCAGGTACCCTTGTTGATAAGGTGTGCTTCTCCTTCCCCTGGCAGTTTCCCCTAACTGCCAATCCCTTTCTTATAGTATTATAATTGTTCAAGGTCCACTTACGAGTGAGAACGTATGGTACTCTGTTCTTTGTTTCTGTGATAGATCACTGAGTATGATTGACTCTAAATCCATCCAAGTTGCTGTGAAGTCCATATGTTGGTTCTTCTTTATGGCTGCATAATATTCCATTGTGTATATGTACCACATTTTTCTTATCCAGTCCAGCTTCGATGGGCAGAATGGTTGGTTCCGTGTTTTTGCTATTGTGAATAGAGCTTAGGCCCCACTTCTAATTCTAGTTTTCTGGCTATTTCCACCACATCTGTAGTGACTTCCTCCACTGAAGTCTTGAGCCCCTGGGAGTAGTAGTTCTCAACAGTGGGCTTAAAATATTCAGTAAACCATGCTGGAAACAGATGTGCTGTCATCTGAGCTTTGTTGTTCTATTTCTAGAACACAGAGTAGATTTAGTATAATTCTTAAGGGCCCTAGGATTTGGGGAATGGCCGGTGAACACTGGCTTCAGCTTAGGCTCCAGCAGCATTAGCCCTTAACAGTAGAGTCTATCAGGCTTTGAAGCTTTGGAGCCAAACACTGATTTCTCTTTACCTATGAAAGTCCTAGATGGTATCTTTTTTCAATATAAAACTATTCCATTCACATTGCAAAGCTGTTGTTTAACGTAGCTACCTTCATCACTGAACTTAGCTAGATCTTCTGGGAACCCGTTGCAACTTTTTCATCAGCACTTACTGCTTGACCTTGCATTTTTATCTTATGGAGAAGTCTTCTTTCTTTTCAGGAAAGGCTCATGAACCAACCTCTGCTAGCTTCCAACTTTTCTTCTGAAGCTTCCTCACCTCTCACAGGCTTCATAGAACTGAAGAGAGTTAAGGCTTTGCACTGGTTTAAGCTTTGGTTTAAAGGAATATTGTAGCTGGTTTGATCTATCCAGACTAGTAAAATGTTCTCCATATCAGCAATACGGCCATTATATGACCATTTTACTTTCTTATCATTCATGTATTCACTCGTGTAGCACTTCTAATTTTCCTCAAGAACTTTTCCTTTGCATTCACAACTTGGTTAACTGCTGCAGGAAGCCTAGCTTTTGGCTGATCTCAGCTTTTGACATGCCTTCCTTGCTAAGGTTAATAAAGCCTAGCTTTTGATTTAAAGTGAAAGATGTGTGACTCTTCCTTTCACTTGATCACTTAGAGGCTATTGTAAGGTTATTAATTGTTCTAAGTTTAATATTGTTGTGTCTTAGGGAACAGGGCGCTTGAGGAGAGGAAGAGAGATAAGGGAACAGCCAGTCAGTGAAGCAGTCAGAACATACAGAACACATGTTATTAGGTTTTCTGTCTTATAGAGGCATAGTTTGTGGTACCCCAAAACAATTACAAGAGTAACATCAAAGATTACCATAGCAGATATAATAACAATAATAATAATGTTTGAATCATATGATAGTTCTATTTTTAGTTTTTTGAGGAAACTTCATGCTGTTTTCCATAATGCCTGTAGTAATTTACATTCCCACCAATAGTATATAATAGCTCCCTTTTCTCCACATCCTCGCCAGCATTTGCTAATTCTTGTCTTTTTGAAAATAGCTATTCTAACTGGGCTGAAATGATATCTCACTGTGGTTTTAATTTGCATTTCCCTGATGATTAGTGATGTTAAACATTTTTTTTAATATACTTGTTGGCCATTTGTATGTCTTCTTTTGAGAAATGTCTATTTAAATGTTTTGACTATTTTTTAAACAGATTTTTGTTGTTGCTTTTGTGTTATTTGCATTCCTTTTATATTTTAGATGTTAATGCCTTGTGAGATAGTTTGCAAAGATTTTCTTCCATTCTACAGGTTGTATCTTCACACTGTTGATTATTTCCTTTGCTGTGCAGACACTTTTAGTTTGATATAGTCCCATTTGTCTATTTTTGTTTTTGCTACCTGTGCTTTTGTAGTCTTACTCATAAAATATTTGGCTAGACCAATGTCCTGAAGTATTTATTCTGTTTTCTGACAACAGTTTTGCAATTTTAGGTCTTACATTTAAGTCTTTAATTCATTTTGAATAGATTTTTTTATTTGATGAGAGATAGGAGTCTAATTTTATTCTTCTGTATATAGATATATAGGCCCAAACCCCTGATGGATATAGATGCAAAAATTCTCAAAAAAATGCTAGCAAACTACAATCAATATCACCTCAGAAAGATAATGCACCATAATCAAGTGGGATTTATCCCAGGAATGCAAAGATGGTTCAACATACACAAATCAATAATTGTGATACATCATATTAACGGAATGAAGAATTATGATTGCTTCATAACACATACAAAAAAATAATTTGATAAAATTCAATATCCCTTCATGATAAAAACTTTTGACAAACTAATTATAAAGGAACATACTTCAATACAAAAAGGTCATATTAGGCAAACCCACAGGTAACTTCATACTGAATGGGAAAAAGCTGAAATCCTTTCCTCTAAGACCTAGTACAAGACACTCTTTCAGAACTCTTTTACCACTCTTATTCAGCATTGTACTGGAAGTCCTACTGGCAGCAATTAGACACGAGAAAGAAATAAAAGGCATCCAAATTGGAAAAGAGGAAGTCAAATTGTTCCTCTTTGCAGATAACGTGATCCTACAAATAGAAAACCCTAAAGACTCCACCAAAAAACACTCTTAGAATGACAGATCCCAGGAGGAAATGCTTTCCAGTGAGGAGACTTCCCCAGTTTTCAGAATACCTCCAGCTTCCTCTACCTAACCATCCCATGGAGAAGCTATTATAACCCGGACCCGGTTAGAATCATCACCTAGAGGGTTACTAGTCAAACAAGGAACCTCTACCCCCAGCCAGGGTCCATCCAGCTGACTCTCTCTTTCCCATCACTGTGGTCACTGCCTAACCTACTTGTTTCTACCACTGGGTCAGGATTTCACTTAGGCTGGGTAGTACAGTGCTAGCTGAAGCAATATATGAACTTTGTCTCCATGAACAAGTACAAAAAGCTGTCTCTGCCTCTTTTTTCCTCATCTAATAAATTTGAAGAGTGGTTCCTAAAGAGGGTGGCCATCTTTCCCTCACCACTTACTGTACCTCAGTATCACAGGCACTATTCTAAGTGCTTCATATACTATACATTTTTCACAGTAACCTTTAAAGTAGACACTACTGTTATCCCTATTTTACAGGTAAACGATACTGGGGCCTGGAGAGTTTAAGAGGTTAAATGAACTTTGAACCTATAGGCTGTGCCTCCAGAGCCTCAACTTTTTATTCTTTGCCACATGTTCCTGCATGCCCAATCAAGGACTAGGATTTAGGATTGAGGGGGGTGCCCCTTCCACACAGCTGTCTTCTTCAGTGGGAGAAAGCAGAGACAACTCCTTGACCCCTTGTGAAACCTGACTTTGATGGTAGAAAGCAAAGAAGAGGAACCAAGGGGAGGGGGTGATGGTCAATTTGTTTTCAAATCCCTGGTGGTATGGGGTCACTGCCAAGTGTCCTGTAGGATCTGTGCTCCTACTGCTTAACTTGCTAGTCCTTGTTCCCCATCAGCCTCGGTGAGATCCTTAGCAAACTGGGGCCTTACGGTGAGTATTCTAGAAATTCCCCACTCAACTTCAGCAACCTACTAGGAAGGGGAGATGGTGGGGTCACACAAAGATATTTTGTAAAAAATATGTACAGTTCATTACACCAATGACTTTCACCCTGTTGGTTAAAAGAAGTAAGGGCCTGGAAATCTCATAATGAAATCAACAAACACTATTGTTTTAAGAGTCCTTTCTTTCAGTATGTATGCTTTCCAAATTAAAGCTCCTTTTTTCTTTAAAAGAAAAAAAATGCCAGGACAATTTTAGCAAAGTATCTCAGCAAAGATTCTTTAGTGTCTCAACAAAGATTCTTAAGATTTTTCAAAGAGAGAGAGGAAATCCCAAAATAATTATGTCCCTAAGTCTCTATATTAGGAGACATCAGCATGGGATTAAAAAAAACAAATGAGTCACCAGGTGAGCTTCCCTGTACAGTGACAGGAAAGGGCTGACTGTAGTCAAGTCTCCCGGGGTCCTGGCCCTAGTTATGGTATTGAAATTGAACAGGTAAAAAGATCGGTACAAGGGCTGAGAAGTTTAGAGTTAGGGGTTAGCAAATTCCATAAGGTCCATGAGGTAAATGGGCTGAGAGGTGAGCAGGAAGTTCTGCTAAAAGGAAGGCTGACCTCCCTTTTAAAGGAAAATATCAAGGCACTCAGCATAGAGAATCTACAAATAAGTCATTGTGAGGCCACTTACTGTTTTATTAATCTGTTTGCTCATCAGCTCAGAGTGAGAGAACAGCATGTTGGCTTCTAAAGCTTTAAAACATCATATGAAATACTCTTTGTGAGGTAATTAAGATGTAGTGGCTGTTTTCAACTTTGCAAACCCAATTATTTTCTTTTCAGTAAACTCTTTACTGAGGGAAAAGGTACATAGAGAAAAGTAGACAAATGACAAGTAGAATAGCTTGATGACTTTTCACAAAGGGGGCAGATTCATGAAATTACTGACTGGGTCAAGAAGTAGGACATTACCAGCACTCCAGGGCGCCTTTTCCTGTCATGTCCCCAAAATAACTAACATCTTGGCTTCTGGCCCCATGGATTAGCTTCATCTGTTCTTGAACCCCATGTAAATCAGGGTACTCTCTCAGTTGTCTGGCTTCTTTCACTGAACATGACACTTATTAGTGTCATCCATGTTATCAAGTGTTGCATTAGATTATTCAATTTCATTGCTAAGTACACCACATATATTTATTCGTTCCACTGTTACTGGTACAAAATGATCTTGGGTTTAACAATCCATCTTACTGATGGAAATTTGGATTGATTCCAGTCTTTGGTTACTATAACTAGATAGTCACGAGCACTTTCGTACATGTGTTTTGTGTACATATATGTGTGTTCCAATTGAGTGTATGCCTAGGAGTAGAATTTATGTCATATGATATACAAATACTCAGCAGTAGTAGATACTGCCAAAAAACTTTCCAAAATGGTTGTACCAATTCACATTCCCACCGACCAGCGGATGGCAGCTGAAGTTGCTGCATATCCTCACAAGCACTTAGTTTGTCATTCTGGCCAACTCTGGTGGCACTGTAGTAGTAGTTCCTTGTGACTTTAATTTGCACTCCCCTGCTTGTGTTTATTGATGAATTGTAAAGCCTCTTTTGTGAAATACTTGTTCAAGTCTTTTATCCATCTTTTCTACTAAGCTTTTAATGACTTTTGGAAATTCTTTATATATTCTGGATACAAGTCCTTTATTGGGTTTATGATTTGCAAATATCTTCTCCCACTCTAGGGCTTGCCTTTTTACTTTTTTTAGTGGTGTCTTTAGATGAGCAGAAGTTCTTAGTTTTAATGAAGTCCAATTCATTGATCTTTTCCTTTGTGCTTAGTATTTTTTGTATTACATTTGAGAAAATTTAATTCCAAGGTCATAAATTATTCTTTTATGTTATCTTTTAGAAGCTTTATTATTTTGTCTTTCACATTTAGATCCACAATCTATCTGATTGATTTGTGTGTGTGGTATGAGGTAGGGTCAAGATTCATCTTTTAAAATATAAATATCCAACTGATCCCACAAAATTTGTGTAAGGACTGCTCATCCTAGTCCCATTACAAAACAGTGTCATTCTATCATAAATCAAGTGACTGAATATGTGTGGTCTGTTTTCTAAGACTCTCTTTTCTCTTCCGTTGGTATATTTGTCTGTGCTTATACAAATCTCACGCTGTCTCCTTTACTAAAGCTTTAGAATAAGTCTTAACAAATGTTCTTACTCAAGATCGTTTTGAACCTTTACATTTCCAAATAAAAAATGAAGTTTATTCTACAAATAAACAAAATTCCACTGGAATTTGTATTAAAATTGTACTGACTCTCTAGGTCAATTTGAACAAATGGACTATAAAAATGTCATCTTTTATTCCATGAATATTTTCTTATAATTCTTTTAATTTCTCTCAATAATCTTATAGTTTTCCATTAAACTTCATTAGATTTATTTTATGCTATTATGTTTTTATGCTATTATACATGATGCAATTTAAATTTTTAAATTTTTGTCACTCATCTAAAAGGATTTGTTTTCTTAAATTAATTTAACAAACCCTCTGCAGTGTGGTTAGTACTACTAATTTGTGAATCAAAGTCATCATTCACAGTAAAGAAGTGTTTCAGTCTATTTTATCTGTTATTCAGATTGGGTGATTTCTATTGTTCTTTCCTCAACTTCATTGATTCTATCCTCTGTCATATCCGTTCTACTATTGAGTAGAATCCACTGGGTTTTTTCGATTATTATTATTTTTAGTTGTATAATTTCTATTCTCTTTTTCTTTTATAATTTCTTTTTCTTCACGTAGATATTTCTGTTATTTGTTTCAAGAGAATTTGCAATAGCTTTCTGAAGCATTTCTATTTATTTATTTATTTTTTGAGTTGGAGTCTCACTCTATCGCCCAGACTGGAGTGCAGTGGCATGCTCTTGGCCACCATAGCCTCAACCTGCTGGGCTCTGGCGATCCTTCCACCTCAGCCTTCCAAGTAGCCGGAACTACAGGTATGCGCTACCACGCCCGGCTAGTTTTTGATTTATTGTAGAGACAAGGTCTCGCCAAGTTGCCCGGGTGGGTCTGGAACCTGTAGATTCAGGCAATCCACTCGCCTCAGCCTCCCAAAATGCTGGGGTTACAGGCTGAGCCACCGAGCCCGACCTCTGAAGCATTTTTATAACGGATGCTTTAAAGTCTTTGTTAGATAATTCTATCATCTGATCCACCTCAATGTTGGTATCAGTTAATTTTTTTTCTCATTTATTTCCCTAGCTCTTAGGATAATGTGTGCTTTTTCATTGTGTTTGGACATCTTGCCTTTGATGGTAGGAGACTCTGGGTTCTATTCAAATATTTCTTTTTTCATTTTTTAACACAGGTTGTCTCCCCTTTTAGGCTTCGCATATAGGTAATACCTTAGTTTAGTGGGCTGTGGATTTAATGACAATTTAATTCCAGAACCTCTGTCATACTATTAAAGCCTACTGCGGCCCCACTGGTCCTTCCTGGCGCTACCTGAGGAGGGGGAAGGGGAAGGCCTGAAGAAATGCCCACAGGTGCCTCTAGATGGGAGAAGAAAGTCTTAGGCCCATGAAGACCTAGAGTGATCCTCTGGTCTGTTACAGTGTAATCTCCTTTATTGGTACTACCCAGTCACCCTATGCATCAGTGGGGGAGGAGGAGAATTTCAGTCTCATCTCCCCAGGGAAGGGCAGGAATGAGTCCACATGGGTTGTCTTTTGGCACCAGGTTGGGATAGGAAAGACCAGGCCTAAATCACCATCTCCCGTTGGATACAGGAGTGGCAAGACATCCTACTGCTGTTGTTCCTCCACCCTTAGCATCCCTAAGCAGTTCTCCTTTCTCTTTCTACTTTTCAGATATCTCCTTTAGATGACTCTTGCATTAGTTCTGGAGTGTATAATTGTTCTTAGCTTAGTGAAGAGGAATGAGTCTACGTTAACTTGTCCAGACCAGAGGTTTTCCCAATAACTATTTTGAATAAAAGAATTCATTGAGTGACTAGTAGAAAGTCAACCTTGATATGACTTATTGACTTCAATACAGCTAGGCTATAAAAAAGAAATAAAACTGCAAACTCAGAATTGATAGACTCTTAGACTGCAGTCCATCCTCTCTGATAAAGAAGATACCTTTCTTCAGAGCACCCTGACATATAACAGCTCTTCACTTCCACCATACTATGGGATCAGGAGAATTACCCAAATAGTGGCTTCCTTGTTGTACTCTAGTTAGGGATATTCAAAGAAAACTTCGTGGATTCATAGTGTAGAGCTAAAGAGAATGAGGCTGAGCTGCCTATTTTAATTTCTGTAACTAGTATATCTTAGGATAATGCATGAATAGCCAGTAAAGAGGAATGTCGATTATTGATGAAAAGAACACATGAAAAAGAGAAAAAGCAAGGCAAGAGGGCTTTCTAAACATACTTTCCCCCACCTGTACTCCCAGCTCAAAAGAGTATGCAGGAACCTGCTGTCCAAAACAGGAAATAGAGGAAATACCAGTTGAGAAGCTGCCCACTTGTAATCCATGAGCCCAGCTGCCCCACTCAGCCCACTCCTATATTAAGTCAGTGACGCACAGTCATGCTTTCTTCTTCTGCACCTGAAGGAATGACGTCAGTTCACACTGAGTCTTACTAGGAGATGGAGTTATTTTTAGACCTGTGCACATAGATTTTGCTTCAACCTAATTGTTGGATCCTTCAAAGAAATGGATGTACCGATGAACACCTCACCTGGTGTCCTACCAAAGGGAGCCTTATTTCACATGCAACTTGTTAGTCTGGAGGCAGGGACAATGAGGTCAAAGATGATTCTTGGTTCTTCCTCCTCCCGTCACAGACTGTACCCGGAGCTTCCCATATCAGATGATACCCATCTTGCTAGCGGATGTACTCCCTATGGCAAGTTATTCCTGACTTCTCTAGCCTACTTTCTCTGGAAAGCATGAGAACACAGCCAGATCTTGAAAGTCCAAATCTTGATTCTATAGCTTTATAAGCTGTGCCTTTGAGCAAATTACTTCCCCGGTCCTTCATTTTCCAGTCTACATAAATGACACTAACTTAGAGTTATGTGGACTCAGCAAAAGGTTGTAGGATAAAAACCTTTCATGGCACTGGCAGTAGGAAGTACTTAATAAATTCTAGCCATTATTATTACTGTTGTTGTTGTTGTTATTCTCAGAATGCCCAAAGTACTTTTATGTATATTGTTTCATCTGAACTTTTTTTTTAGCTGTAAGGGATTGTTGTACTGTTATTTATTTTCTTTTAACGAGACATATTAAGTACAATATTTCTTAATAAATTTTTTATTTTAAACATGTGGGTTACAATTCAGGGTTAGGTATACAAATGTTCATTATGCAGGTATCCTTGTTGATGAAGTGTGCCCCTGCTTCCCCTGGCAGTTTCCCACTATTGCAATCCTGCC
>NW_007248561.1:66630-67370 GCF_000164805.1 Carlito syrichta | reverse complement strand
AAGTCCATGCAGGTTGCTGCAAAGTTCATAATTTTGTCCTTCTTTATGGCTGTGTAATATTCCATCATGTATATGTACCACATTTTTTTTTTATCCTGTCTTCTTTCAGTGGGCACCACGGTTGGTTCCATGTTTTTGCTACTGTAAATAATGCTGCAATAAACATGCAGGTATCTTTTTCATAGAGTGATTTGAGTTCCTCTGGGTATACTCCCAGTAGGGGGATTGCAGGGTCATATGGGAGGTCGATTTCTAGATCTTTTAGGAATCACCACACTGTTTTCCACAGAGGCTGTACTAGTTTACATGGCCCAACAGTATAGAAGTGTTCCCTTTTCACCACATCCTCTCCAGCATCTGTTGTTTTTTTAGTTATTGATGATGGCTATCCTGACTGGAGTTATTAGGTATCTCAGTGTGGTTTTAATTCATCTGAACTTTTTAAAAAAGGCTATATGTGTTTTAATTTATCCTTCTCTCCAGTCTTATGAGGTATATACTGTTTCACCTTATTTAATAGCTGACTGTATAACTAATAAGTGATAAAGGTATGATTTAAATCAAACAGTCTGGTTTCAGAGAACATTTTCCTCACGGCCACTGCAGCCTCAACCTGCCACTTCCTTCCAAGTAGCTGGGACTAAGGAAACGTGCTACCATGCCTGGCTAATTTTTTGATTTATTGTAGAGATGAGGTCTCACCAAGTTGCCCAGGCTGTTCTCCAACCCGTGGGCTCAGG
>NW_007248561.1:0-66526 GCF_000164805.1 Carlito syrichta | reverse complement strand
CTGAGCCCGCGGGTTCGAGACCCACCTGGGCAACTTGGCGAGACCTCATCTCTACAATAAATCAAAAATTAGCCAGGTGTGGAAGTGCGCACCTATAGTTCTAGCTACTTGGAAGGCTGAGGTGGAAGGATTGCCGGAGCCCAGCAGGTCGAGGCTGCGGTGGCCAGGAGCGGCCACTGCACTCCAGTCTGGGTGACAGAATGAGACATCAACTCAAAAAAAGAAAAGAAAAGAAAAGAAAATCAGAATGATTGAGTGAACTGACAAGTCACAGGATTCACGCACAGAGGAATTCAGGTCTCTTGGCTGCTGTGGCAGTGTCTGGGGGTTGCACAGCACATATCACAGTCTGAAACAACAGAAGCAACAGCAGCAGGACCTGCAAGTACAGTGAAGTTTTCTACACACTTGCTCTCATTTAATACAACAATTACAGGCTCTGGGTTCTATCATAAACCCCATATCAGATGAGAGGACAAAATTCAGAGAGCTCAAGGAAGGTCTTCAGGGGGCATAGAGCTATGGAATGATGGAGTTGGGGTGTCCACCTGGTCTACCACCCTTAAGCTGTGCCTCATCCCTGGGCCGCCATCTACTTCAGCGCCTAAGAATCCCTAAGAACAATTAGAAGCACGTGCCTGGTCAACGTGGCCAGGGGAAGGAGGGCAATCTATTTTTCATAGATTCTTTGGGATTTCCTATGTAAATAATCATGTTGTCTGCAAAAAGAGACAGTTTTATTTCTCCTTTTCCAATCAGCATAATTTTATTTCCTTTTCCTGTCTTCTTGCAGTAGCTAGAACTTCCAGTACTGTGTTGAACAGGAGTGGTGAAAGTGGACGTCTTTTCCTTGCTCCAGACAATGTAGTCCATCTTTCATCATTAAATACAATGTCTGATGTAGGTTTTTAAACACATATTCTTTATGAGGTTGACGGTCCCCCTCGGTGCCTACTGTACTTGTTTGTTTATTTTCATCATTATTGGGTGTTGAATTTCATTAAATAATTTTTCTGCACCAATTGATATGATGATATGATTTTTCTTCTTTAGCCTGTTGATATAGTGGATTATATTGATTTTCAAATATTGAAATCAGTTTTGCTAACCTGGCACAAATCCCACTTGGTCACAGTGTCTTATTCTCTTTATACATTGCTGGATTTGATTAATTAAATTTGGTTGATGATTTTGACATCAAAGTTCATGAGAGATAATGATCTCCAGTTTCTTTTTTTGCATACCATCTTTAATTGGTTTTGGCATCAGAATCATGATGGCATCACAAGAATAATTGGGAAGTGGTCGCTCCTCTTCTGTTTTCTGGAAGAGATTATGCAGAATTGGCATTAATTTTTCTTTGAATGCTTGGTAAAATTCTCTGATGAAACCATCTGGGCCTGAAGATTTTGAGGGTGGGGGGGAAACATTTAACTTTTAAATCTAATGTATTTAATAACTACAGAACAATTCAGATTATCTAGTTTATCTTGGCTTAGTTTTAGTGGTTTGTGATTTTTTTGAGGAATTGGCTCATTTCTTCTATCTTGTTGAGTTTTATGAGCATAAAGTTGATTATAGCTTTTTAAAAAATAATCTTTTTAGTAGCTAAAAAAAGAAAAAACATTGTGGCATCCTCTGTTTCATTCCTTATGTTGGTGATTTGTGTCTTCTTTCATTTTACTGTTGTCAATCTTGCTTGAAGTTATTTATTCTATTGATTTTAAAAAATAAAACCACCTTTCTGTTTCATTTTTTTTCAGTTGTTTTCAGCTTTCAAGTTCACTGATTTCTGCTCTGTATTATTTCCTCACTTCTGCTTGCTTTGAGTTTATTCTGCTGAACTTTTTCTAATTTTTTGAAATAGGAACTTAGATTAGTAATTTGAGATCACTCCTGTTTTTTAATGTAAGCATTTAATCCTATAAATTTTCCTCTCAGCACTGCTTTAGCTAATCTCACAAATTTTAACACATATTTTCATTTTCATTCTGTTCTATGTGTTTTTAAATTTTCCTTTGAGATTGTCACTTTGATCTATGAATTATTTAGAAGTCTGTTGTTTAGTTTCCAGATAGTTGGAGATTTTCCTATTAATTATTTGCTTTGATTTCTAGATGGGTTTTATCAAATAAGATAATATGTTATGTATAATTTCAATTCTTTGGATTTAATGTTTGCTTTATGACCTAGGATATGCTCTATCTTGATGAATGTTTCCTTTTTTTAAAGCTGTGAATAAATGCTGTTTTAAAATTTTATTTTAAAAGATATGGGGTACTAGTCAGGAGATGAATGTTTCATGAGCCCTTTAAAGGAATGCATATCTGCTGTTGTTGGACAGATGGTGCTATAAATGTCAATTAGATCCTGTCAGTTGATGGTGTTGTTATATTCTTTTATATTCTTGCTGATTTTCTCTCTAGTAGTCCCAGAAGTCCTGAGTGTTGGGTGAGAGCAGGGACTGGAGCCCCAACCACAACTGTGGATTTCTTCTATCAGTTGTCTTAATTTTTGTTTCACAGACATGAGGATCTGTTCAGTTTACAGGATAGTGATATCTTCCTGGTGGATTAATTATTTTTGTCTTTGTATAATTTTTCTTTTTGCCTATAGTAACTTCCTTTGTCTGAAACCTGCTTGGTGTTAATGTTACCGCTTACGCTTCCTTCTGATTCATGTTTTCATGGCACATCTTTTTCCATCCTTCTGTTGTCAGTCTACGTATGTCATTGACTTTGAAGTGAGTTTCTTGTAAACAACATATGGTTGGGCCATTTTTTTTTTTTTTTTTTTGAGTTGGAGTCTCACTCTGTCGCCCAGACTGGAGTGCAGTGGCTGTTCCTGGTCACCGCAGCCTCAACCTGCTGGGCTCCAGCGATCCTTCCGCCTCAGCCTTCCAAGTAGCTGGAACTACAGGTGCACACTACCACGCCTGGCTCATTTTGATTTATTGTAGATATGAGGTCTCGCCAAGTTGCCCAGGCGGGTCTCGAACCCACAGGCTCAGGCAATTCACTCACCTCAGCCTCCCAAAGGTGCTGGATTACAGGCTGAGCCACCGAGCCCGGCTCGGGCCATGTTATTTTAATTCATTCTGCCAAACTCTGTGTTTAGAACATTTACACTTAAGATAACTATTGGTATCTGACATTTTATTATCTATTTTCTCTTTGTTTTTTTCTCTTCCTTTTTCTTCTGTTACTTTTCCCTTTACCTCTTGTGGATCACTTGAACACATTTTAGAGTTCCATTTTGATTAAATTGTGGGGTTTTTTTTTAGTATATCACTTTGTATTGCTTTCTTATAATATTATAAGAGACCGTTGTTGTGCAGTCTTCGCTGGTGGGGAAGAAGCTGCTGGGACTGGGTCTCCTTATGCTACTAGTTAGAATCCAAGGAGGCACAGGACTTCGCTGCTGCTGCTTCTGTAGGTGAATCAGGCTACCCACTGGTGTGCCGGTTGTGGACCAGGGGCCAAGACTTCCCAGGGCTTTGTTGCTGCTATGGTTGCTGGCAGATCAGATTGTTTGCAAGGCCCTTGGGTGGTAAAGCAGGGGCTGGAGCTTCTTACTGGGTCTCCATTGGGGTTCCCCTTTCCTGAACTTTGGCCAAAGTAAATAGAATACTCTTGGGGTTTTTGCTGTTGTTGTTGTTGTCTGTGACTGTTGGTGATTCCAGGTTGCAAACCTACTCTGAGCCCTGCCCAAGATATATGGGAGATGAAAAGGAAATCCAGGTAACTCACCATGTTGCTTGCTTCTCAAGTCCTGAGGTTTTCCGACCACCTTCTTTTCCTCCAGCTTTCAGAGTTCTATATCACTGTCTGCTGAATAGTTCCTAGGGTATCTAGTCGTATTTAGAGGTGGAGAGCAGGGAAAAGCAAGTTCACATCATCTTGTTCCAGAACCAAAAGTCAATAGAGCCTGTTTTAAAAATAATGTTTCAGAGATGTTTCTTTCCTGGGTGATTTTCTGGAAAGCAGAGAAAGTACTTCCTATAGTCAAAACTACACTCTCTGCTTTCTTGGAAGGGATCAATGGCATTATTCAACAGTCACATTTCTTTGAGCCTGCTCTGTGTTTAATCAGCAGGATATTGAATTCTTTTTGTAAACCTAAACAAGTTATCACTTCTTTCCTGAGCCCAAAGTAGATTAGTAGTGTAAACACTAGCCAGTAACACAGAAAACTGTGCTTTCTTTGAGCTCTTCCCATTCCTCACCAGAGTCTTGAACGAAGAGGTTTTCCTGTGGCGCTGAAAGATTACAACTACGTTAACCTAGAAATAAACTACCATGGAATAACTGGAACTTTCTTAATTATAAATGTTTAGCTGCACTAATAAAGACTTCTAATATGTGTGTTCTTGTTTCTCATCCTGGACCCTTGCTTGACAGAGATAGGATGGGCTAAAAACTACTATATTAAAAACTTGGAGCTAATGTTCTAAATTAACCATCAAAAATGGATAGAGAGCCCTGCTTCTCCTTAAAAAAACTGCCTTCTAGAGTCTTTCCCTCACCATAAAGATAATCCTCTGGCTTTCTCTTAAGTAACCAGAGAAAGAACCAAAGGGAAAAAAAAGTCCAATTTGTTGAATATCTTTTACCTTAAAGATACAGCTCAGAAAAAGTAAAGTAGACTGGATTTAACATGATTTATGTCACTCTTTTTTGTGACATAAAAAAACTATATAGCAAAAATTGTGTATTTACATAATCTTGGCCTACATCAGTACAATGATTCATATAATATGGGAGATAATAGAAACTTAGAAAATTGGATATTTATATTCTTAAGATAAAGTTGAATGTACAAATGTGTAGTAACACATTTTGAAACACATTTTATGTTTTTTTCCTAAAACTCCTTTATCTCCACCAACTGTCTCTATCTTTAAAAAAAAATTTTTTTTAGACATATCCCATTTTCTGGCACTACATAAAAAGTTTATTGTTTGAGTGCAAGGTTAAAAAGAAGCCAATAAATATGCTATATTTGATATGGGAGCAGTTCACTCTAAATTTTAAAAAGAGCTAGATTAATCATGTACAGGCAACCAAGCAGCATATTAAAACTGCTTCTTAAAAAAATTATTTGAAAAAGTCCATATTAAAGCACATTAATTTTTTTAATTTGTAAAAGCAGTTTGAGTGACTTTAATTCACAACATGAATGGAAGACTCTGAGTCATCTATAACCTCAGCAGAAAACGTATTATAAAAGTTTACAAAAGCCCCAATTCCCCAGAGAGATGGGAAATGAGCGGGTTCAAAAACATATTCTATCAGTCTCTTAAAATATTATTTGCCTTCTTAACTGATAAGGCAACAGAGAAAGAAAGCAAGAAGGTAATAAAAATACAAAAAAAGTGACTACCTTTGTCTACTTTCAGCAAACCGAACTTTTAATAAAATAAGAATAATAAACAAATCAGCTAACAAAGAAAACAGCTTTTCCCTTCGTTTCTTTTGAAGTGAATCTCCTTTTATTTTTTTACTTTTTGGAATCCTACAAATGAAGGCTTCCTTGGAAATGGATGAATTTTGTAGAGTTTCAAGACTCACAAGATAAACAAAGCAGTCCATTTCTCTTCCCTCCCCCAACCCAGCCCTGTAAATAACCCCAGGCCACAGCCTGTGTCTCCCTCTGTTCCTCTGTGTCTGTTAGAGGGGTTGGGGGCTGGAGAGGCCAGAGGGGCAAGGATAGGACAGAAGGGGGTGTGAAGGGAGTTGGGGAGAAGGGGACGGTGAGGGGGGTGGGCTCATCTCGAGGTGAACCCGGCTGTAGCTGGGTACAAGATGTCACACGCATGCCTGCACACACAAAATGTACACAGTGGAACCAGGCAATAGAACTGTTTAAAAAGAAAGAAAGAAAAAGTACTGCTACATCAGCTAAAAACAGTCGTGCTCTTTCCTGGTTTGATGTGAGCTCCCAGTACTGGCTTGGAATTGCCCACAGCGATATTGGGCCCCTGCCCACTCAGCAGGCAGACAGCTTTCCCTGCCAGCAACAGGCTTTTAATAAAACAGGATGCGGTCCCACTACTAAGGCCGGTCCTGAGAATAGATCCCAGTCCATGTGAGCTCCCTCCCCAAGAAACAGCAGCTCCGTATTCCTTATCAGGAAACCCCATTCTGGTGTTCCTGGTCGAGGAGAAAGGCCCCTCTCCCAGGGGCTTGCTGAGCAAGTGTTTGCAGGGGTTGCCCGGCCCCTGGAGCTGTTTGCTTTGCTAAGTTCTTACCCACAGTGAGTTTGCTTCTTGTCTTCTGTACGTGCACTTCAGCTTTTATGAAGGCCCTGCCCAGGCTTGACAGTCAAGCAGGAGGGACCTTAAAACAAGGAGCTCGCTTCCACAGGAAAGATGAGGACAGTTCATCCTCGTCTTCCTGAAGAAAGCTATAATGAGTTATGCCAGGTCTGTACTTACACCTGACTTCTCATCTCAAGTGTGACAAATTTTAGCATTTGGGGGAGGCTCACCTGGCTATTTATTTTCTCCCTGCTTGGAATGAAGTGGAGTATGTTCCATTTGGGGCAGCAACCTCCTGGTTTGTTTTTGTTTTTTTCCAACTGCAGTCTGACAAAAAGTCCAAACTAAAGGGAGAGATGCCAGGGCGCCCTCCAAACCCTGGAGCTCTGTAGCCACACAGTCCAGGACTGCCTTTCCTGGGAGGTATACCACCCTTTTGCCCAGGGAGGCAGAACTGCAATTCTGCAAGTTCTCCAGGGGTGTTAGCCCCAGTCCCACAGGCACCAGCAGGATCCAGGCCCTGCTGTAATGTCTAGAGTGGCTGAGCACAGAGTTGACCTCACAGATTGGAAGGCAGATGTGCAATCTCCTATGAGACTGAATTCCAGTGTGAGACGTTACTGTCATTAACAGGAAAGGCCTGACAACCTGGATTCTATCCCCACATCTGCCCCGGCTTCCTGTATGGCCTTAGACCATGTGATAGATGTGTGACTCAGTTGCCTCATTTTGTAAAATGTAGAACAGGTTGTTGGAGGGGCGACAAATAGCCAGCTCGTATGCTGTCACTTCCCTTTCGCACATCCATGCAGACATTGGGAATCGTTCCTAGCACCTTTGCTCCAGATGTGCCCAGATGTGGCAACCCAGTCAACCACTACTAAGTGATCAGAGATGGCACCTGAGCAAAGGCCTGTGGTGGTTTCTCCATGGTCAATAACCTATGAACCTAAGCCCAGTATATTTCTGTTTACTCTGAAGTTCTGGGGAGAAAATTGAAGGAACGGGTGTTACAGGTGGTGTTTTTGCTCCTTCTTTTCATTCCTTCTTTCACTTGAGGTTCGTGACTTTGGAAAAGAAAAGGAGAAAGGGGAAATAGACGGAGGGAACATCTGGGCATGTGGATGGTGTCGCAGTGGAGAATTTTGTCTCCTGGACCGCAGCCCAGTTCCACTCCAGAACAGCGGGGTCCTGGCAGGAAGCAGGATGTACTGGCCAAAATCGGAGAAGAGCAGGCAGCAGGAGAAGAGCCAGTGTGACCAGAAAGAGTTTAAACGGCAACTTCAGAGGAGGAATGAAAAGAGCCCAAATAAATCTATAAAGTCAGAGAAGATGAAACACAGTGCAAGAATAGGAGCGAGGGCTCTGGAAGGCAGAGGAAACGACTCTTGCTGACTCAGGCATGGGGGGGCGGCACTGAAGGCTGTGAAGGAGCTGATGGGGTCAACAGGGAAGCTGGATCCTGAGCTGGACAACTGGGTTCAACCCAGGACAGGAAAGTTCCACTGTCCAGCGCCTCTCGGAAAATGAACAGACGGCTGTTGCTCCTTCCTAGACCACTCGGCTCAGCTGAGAACTGCTCTGGGGCAGGGGAGGGGACGCTGTGGACGGCATTCTGGACACCAGCACACTTCCATACGGGGGGCAAAGCACCTGGATTTACCAATCCGCAAAGACTCTGCCCAACGATAGAGGTCGTACCTAAAAGGACATCAGATTGGGAAAGGGAGAGGCAGTGGGTTCCAGGTTGCTGAAAAAGCAATGCCCGGCACTGTGTGTAACATAGAGGGTTCACACACAACTACAGTGAGAGGCCAGGTGAGGCCAAGAGTTGGTTTCAGAGAAGTAGCATGCAAACAGAAAATCCAATCCAGCAGGCCTGCTGGGCAGAGTGGAGGGGTGACTCCAAGGTCAGCTACCAGGTGTGGAACCTCATCTGGAAGGCAGATTGGGGTCAAAGGGTAAAGGCAAGGCCAATTAATTACCAGCTCTCTGGAGCAAGCTGGGTGGAGCATGTGAAGGAGT
Source organism: Carlito syrichta (assembly GCF_000164805.1). Classification (NCBI taxonomy): domain Eukaryota; kingdom Metazoa; phylum Chordata; class Mammalia; order Primates; family Tarsiidae; genus Carlito; species Carlito syrichta. The sequence continues at coordinate 58,242 of NW_007248561.1, read as the reverse complement.
CCAGCAGGTGTCAGAGACAAGAGTCAAGGTCAGGAACGTCCAGATCGAGGTGAACGAGGGAGTAAGAAGCAGGCACCTGTGCACAGGGCTCCAGGTCATCTGTCTCTATGCTGGTGGGGTCTGGCTGGAAAAGAGGTGCATCGAAAGTCCCCTCTGTCCCTTAGCAACAGAATGGAGGAGTTGCCCAGTTAGTGTCAGCGAAATAATTTGCAGTCAGGGAGGTTCATATGCTCTCTTCTCTGGCAAAGCAAATCTTCCATATTCAGAGACTGGCTTGGGACCAGTTCACAGGGATGGCAGCCAAGTCCACGTCCTGGGGTCCTGCTACTCACCATGGCTCTGCCAAGCTGGGGGCTGCTGCTGCCTCCACCTTCTTGCTTCCACACAAGGCAGCAGTGGAGCCACACGGGCAGACCGGAGTCCTGGTGACATTAGCAGAGCTCTGAACCCAGCTGTGCTGAAAGCAAGGCTGACCTCTGGACAGGGCTTGAGAGAGATCCCTGGGGGAAAATTCTTTGAGCAATAGATTATCTTTTTGAGTTTAAGCCAGTTTGAGTTGGTTTTCTGTCCCTCCTAGCCACTAAACTTTTCAATAATAGGTAGAGAATAATACTAACATTAACCACAATTAGACACTGATATTTGAAAATATATTTATTGTAGAAATAGGGTCTCACTCTGTTGTCCAAGCTGGTCTCAAACTCCTGGCTTCAAACCATCCTTCCACTTCGACCTCCCAAAGTGCTGGGATTACTGGCATGAGCGACAACACCCTGCCAGGCACTGATTTTTTTAAATCCTCGTAACAACTCCAAGAGGTAAATTCTATTATTGTAACCCATTTTGACATGAGGAAACAGGCCAATGTCCTAGTGCTACACAATATTAACCAGGGGCACTGGGGCTACAGAGTTCTGAACACACAGAGATCCTAAGTGAGAAAAGGGACTTGAGAGGGGGAGACCCGAAATTTTGTTTCTATATTAGTAAATAATCCTGAATAATCTCAGCGAGGGACAAAAGGAGGAATTATCTTGGAAAAAAAATAATGTGGCCACACAGGATGGTCATTGGTGATCTCAGATTTTTAGAAAGGCATGCCCAAAAGATGAAAAAGGACATAGAATCAGGGAAAATACCCTGAGGGTCCTGAGAACTACAGGGAGAAGGCTGCAAACATGGCCATGATTTGGGAGGGTGTTTAAAGCTGCTTGAACAAGAGGAGGATTGCATGGAGAAGATGCTAAATGTAGATGCTTGAGAAAAAAGACCTAGACCTCCTGATTTCAATTCCATTTTTCTCTTTTCTAGTTAAGGAAATGTTCTTCCAAGAGGTGGAACCCAGATAGTGAGGACGCACTCAGACACATTAAACAAGTTTAAGTCATCAGCCCGGGTAACTATGAAAGCTCTCAGGTGGTTTTGCACCAGCGCCGTGATTAAACACTGGGAAGCTTCCCCTGGGCAAATGGTCCATTTTCAAAATGGAAGGTTGCGTGATGGGAATCCCTGGGGGAATATTTTAGAATTATTGACCATCTGGATTAAAAACTTTTCAAAAAGAACACAGGTTAGAGCAAGTGTTCAGAACCCCCATAACAACCATAAATCTTTTATGATAGGGTGATGCACATTTACCAGAGGACTCTGGCAAGCATCCTATACCTAAAATAATTTGAGCAAAGCAGTTGGCAAAGTCTTTCAGGAGATTCTTGTTTTTGAAATGGAGGGATTTGGACCAGGTGAAAATAAGGTAAGAGTGATTCCTAGCTAATTTAAAAATGAGACCCGGTGGGATGACACACACCTGTAAGCCCAGCACTTTGGGAGGCTGAGGTGGGAGGATTGCTTGTGCCCAGGAGTTTGAGACCAGCCTGAGCAACATAGCAAAACCTAATCTCTACAAAAATCAAACAAATTAGCCAGGCATAGTGGCATGTGCTTGAAGGCCCAGCTACTGGAGATGCTGAGGTGGAAGGATCACCTGAGCTCAGGAGTTTGAGGTTGCCATGATCGTCATGATCTTGCCACTGCACTCCAGCCTGGGTGACAGAGTGAGACCTCACCTCAAAAAAAAAAAAAAAAAAAGGAAAAACAATACCCAAATGGAATGATGAACACTTTGAAATCTTATGAGGTGGGATTTTTGATCCATGCCAGAGACGGTGTCCTCCCCCTGACCCAGCTTTAATGGTGTCCTTGAAAGTGGACTTGAAAAGGTCCTTTGATGCCGCTGAGGGATCAGAGCAGCAGGTTTTGTCAGGATTAGGTGAGTTGGGTGTGTGGCACACACTGACAAGCATGTGGTGAGTGCTGTTGTCACTGCCAGGCTATTGCTCTGGTATTGGCCATCGCCATGCTGCCCAGGGCCCAGACTATGGAGGCACAAGACCCAGGTCCCCACCTCAGCTCCCCATTAGAGTTTTGTGACTTTGGTCAAGTTACTCCACCATTCTGAACCTCAGTTTCCTCTTCTGGAGACTTGGTTTTTAAAGCCTTGAACAAAAATGTGAAAGGTTCTTGTGTCTAATGTATGAGCACCGAGAAGCGGAGAAAGACAATAAAGACCAATAAATAACCAAATCATGAATAACTCAAACTCATTTCAACAGAACCAAATACGAGGCAAAAACCAACAACAAATTTCATAAGAGTTTAGTTGGAATAGATGTCAATAAAAACACTAAGAATTAAAAGTGCAATACAGAGAAGCATGCCAAGCAGGGGCATGGCAATTTTGGCAGCTGCTTACATGAAAATAAGACTTGAGAACAGCCCAAATATCCAATGACAGTGTGTGGAAGAGCTAAGAAGTCAGAGTGACCTGGGAAGCAGTACACAGCTTGAAGCCTGAGAATTAGGAGTCAGCTTGAATATCCTGGTGCCTGGGAATATAAAAGGAAATAACACTGCAAGATGAAAAGCCAAAAGCCAAATAGTAACTACTTGATAGATACAGTTCTGTAAAAGTGCTAGATGCAAATTTAGAGCAATTGGCAGGTCTTACAGAAAGATGTTCTCTCTAAAAATTGTGCTCTCATTTCCAGAACAAAAGAAGTCTGGAGATTTTAGTTGCCGTGGTTTTAAGGTAGTCAATAGTGGGATGTGAGTGCTAAAAGTCAAGGTGGCTTTGGTTTATCTCAGTGGAAGTATAATGTCTCTGCTGGGTATGCTCACTGTAGGGTTCATCTGGCTACCAGGAGTGACAGACCTGGTGCCTAGATGAGGAAAACAGGTGTGATGGAACAGGGAACGTGTGTGGCCATCTCACACAAACTTGCTTCAGTACATCTGACCTTTTGAGAAGGAAATTAATAATAACTTCTAAATAGATTAATGAATTAAATGTCAAAAATGAACCCATTGTACAACTAAAAGAAAATAAGGCTGAACATCTATCTGTACCTCAGAGGGATAAAAATTTACTAAACATAAAAATAATGGGGGGGGGGACGACACATAACATTAATAAGAGTATCTGATCCCAAACCAGGTGAAGTGAGGACCAATGAGAGGCCCAAACTTTATCTGTACAATGACCACTTATTTATCTAACCCTGAATTGTACCTCACATCTTTAAAATAAAAAAATAAAAATAAATAAATAAATAAAACCAGAAATAATGGAAATAGTCATAGAGGAAAATATGGGTAGGCATAAACATTTTTAACATTCTGGTTGGGTGTGGTGGCCCGTGCCTGTAATCCTAGCATTATAGGACACTGAGATGGGAAGATTCCTTGAGACCAGGAGTTCGAGACCATCCTGGGCAAACAAAAAACTCTACAAAAAATAAAATTAGTCCATGTGGTAGTGCAAGCCTGTATTTTCAGCTACTGGGGAGGCTGAGGTAGGAGGATCGCTTGGGCCCAGGAGTTAGAGGCTGCAGTGAGCTCTGATAGCACCACTGCACTCCAGCCTTGATGACAGAGTGAGACCCTGTCTCTAAAAAATAAACAAACAAATAAATAAAAATGTAAAACTTCTCAGTCCTAAGTTACCATAACAAAATTAAAGGGCAAGGAAAAAACTGGGGAATAGACATGACAGGTAGTGATCTAGTTAAGTGTGTGTGTGTGTGTGTGTGTGTGTGTGTGTACACATAGGATAAGAAAAATGGGCAAAAGATATGAACAGGCAATTTGTAGGAAAAATGAATGCAAGTGGTCTATAAGAAATGGAAAGATGCTTAAATTCACAAGCAACCAAAGAAATGCAAATAAAACCAGTAAGCAAACATTTCTCTTTCAAGATGACTAAGAAGATGATATATGTAAGGGCCCAGGGACATGGTCAACAGTGTGGGTGGGGGCTAACTGAATAGGCAATGTTTGACTCTCCACGCTGGTGTCACTGGCTATTTGCCTGTGGGTAGTTTATTTAAGTTTCTGCCCTGTCGGTTTCCTTGAACATAAACTGAAGATATTCATATTTCCAGTCTCACAGGACTTCCAGGAGGATTGGCTGAGATTACTCTAACCCACTGGTGACACTTTAAATAACTTTTTCTATCATTAGAAGCAAGCAATCAGAAAATGGTTAAATAAATCCTGGCACATTTATAAGATGAAATGTTATACAGATATTAAGCATATTGTTAAATGTCTACTGTTAAAGACTATTTCCTAAAGAAAAGTGCTATAGATGTGATCCCAATAATGTAAAGGAAAATACACACATAGTTTTTTACGTACAGAGAAATATGGTTAAAATGTTGGTTTCTTTCTGGTGATAGAATCACAGGTGATTTTTTAAAGAAAAAAACAAAAATATAACACAAGAGAATTTGGAAAATGGTATGGATACGAAACAAGCTAAAACAAAGCAAAAAAAAAAATTCCTCTAACATGTTTGAGAGTGGCATTTGGCTTTTTTAGAATGCTAGAGACTTAGTATTATCTGAAACAGCTAGAGGAAATAGTTGTGTGTGGCCTAAATGAGATAAGATTCTTCAGGGGCTGTGACACCTGTCTGTACATCAGGGCATACTCCAATTTTGTCTTCTGAAACAGCACACCACCTGTCTCCCAATGGCAAGACCTTCTAAGGAAGAAGATTAGTGTGTCCTGTGTGTCCTCCGAAACCTGCGCCACCCTTGGGCTATTGAGAAGACTCTCCCAGCTGCTGGTGGGCATCTCAGAGAACAGGCATGGGTCTGCCTCTTCTAGGTTCCCATGGAGAGTCTTCTGCTCTGCATAGGGTTTGGGTTTGAGAACTTTCCTTCTTTCCCCCTCTCCCTCTTCCTCTCCCTTTCTCTTCCCATCCCTCCATCCCTTCTTTCTTTTTTCTTTCTCTTTCTCTTTTCTTCTTTCTTTTTTTGTTCTCTTCTCCCTCCCTCCTACTCTTTAAGATGGAAATCTATGAAACAATAAATTATAAGACAAAGAGGCGGAGCCACTGTAATCATCAGCAGACTCAAGGGCATGAAAGGGGGTTTAACACCACCCTCAGGAATGTTCTACTTTACCTAGAAAATGAACATTGGATCTATTTCTGAGACCTGCACTCAGCCACTCTGTGACACTCTGTAGAAGAGACAAAGTTCATTCAGAAGCTACTTCATCACAGTTCAGCAAGATTTAAATCCTTTCTCAGTGAACTAGCTCTGTGAATGGGCAACCCTGTGACATCAAGGCTTGTCATGGAGGGGCTGTCTACCTCCTTAGTTGGTCTTCCTGCCTGCCTTTCGCCTGCCATTTTTTCTGTGCTGGGTCATACTTGGAGCTACAGAGGGGGAGATCCTTCTGTTCTGGGACATTGGGATAGAACCTTTTTGCCTAGCTGAACAAATGAGCAGGAGTTGCTGGGTACCCATGCCTGATACTTGAGGTATGTTATTGTAGTTAATCCTCACAACAGCCCTGTGCAGAAGGCTCTTTCAAAATCTTCCCTTGAGACTCAGAGAAGTTAAGTCACTTGAACAGGGCTAGAGATTCTGCAAGGATAGAGCTGCAGCTTGCACATGTAAAGAGGCAGAGGGTCAAGGGCAGAGCAGTCTTGGCTCCCAGATCATGTGGGGTAGGGAGGCGTCTGCTGTTTCCACCATCTAGAATCCAATCCCCTTTCTCCTGGCCCTAGAACCCTGCATGCCTAACCCAACCATGAGGTGGTGCTGTCTGATTCAGAGGTGGGCAAGGGGTCCAAAGCACTAACCAGCCCATCCCATGTCCCCATCACAGTGACCAGCCCAGGACGGGTCACTGGTTCCATCACTGCCAATCCCAGGATGTCTGTCACCTGGGCTGCTGAGAGGACAGGCTACTAATTAATCTGCTGGCAGCTAAACCTCCTTGCCACCTGGAGGGAAAAGCCCCCTAAGAGGGAACCAGCTCCTAGGGAGGTGACGCAGAGAGATGGGGTGACTGTGACTCAGTCCTGCTGATGTCAGTGAGTTCATCCTGTCTTGGGCTTTTCAGATGCAGCCCAATACCTTTCCTTCTTAAGCCACTCTGAGTTGGGTTTCTCCCTCACAGCCCAACTGTCTGGACTTGTTATAGAGACAGGGCGAGCGGCATGACTGCTCATGGTCAAGACACCAGGGACCTCTGCAAAGGAATGGGTAGGAGCAGTGGTGGAGGAAGGTTTAAAATGTCAATGGGTGGTTAAGCAAACAGAAAGGATCCTATTTTCTAAAGCAAGAAGCATTTTTCTTTCTCTGTATTTTAAAGCATAGTTAAGAAGGAAGGCCATCTGGGATGTTTCCTGGTCTGGGGTCCTGAGCTTACACGTTCGTTATGTGTCGTTCATTTAAAAGCACCATTCCTTCTCAGAGTAGAAAGCCCAGAGGACAACCAAGTATGTGCGAGGACTTTGTGAGAGGATGAAAATGGCATTTCAGATCAGTGGGGAAAGACGAAACATTCAGTGAACAGTATTGGGACAAAGGGTCAATCATCTGGAAAAAAAAAAGTTGAACCCATACTTATTATATATTCAGATAAAGTCTACACAGATCAAATATTTAAAGTAAAAAAATGAAACCATAAAGCACTAAAAGAACACATATATAAATATAGGTATACACATCTATATTTTTATTAATTTCAGAGGAAGAAATGCCTTCATACGCATAGACATAAAATACAAAACCAAAAAGGGAAAAATTGATTTAAAAGATTACAAACTAAATCAAGTTTTATCTGCATGGTCAAACCTATCACAAGTAAACACAAAAAGCAAATGACAAGCTGGGGCAAACAATTTTAAATTAATATCATAGACAAAGTACAAATATCACTTATATATAGATACTGCTATAAATTAATTAAAATCCCAACAATCGAATAGAAAAGTGGGCAAAGAATGTGAACCGATGAGACCTAGGGATGGCAACACAAATGACCCTTAGACATTTGGAGAGATGCTTAAAATCATTCACTATAAGAGTCATGCCTTTGACTTCTATACTAAGATACCACTTTTCATCTTTCACACTGTCAAATTTTGTTCACATACCATGTTCCAAAAGGTGTTTGGAAACACTCTTATGCATCCTACTTGTTTGTAAAATAGTACAATTTTGATGGAGAGCAATTTGGTTACAGATATATTACAAATGCTCTTACCCCTTGACGTGGGAATTTGCTTCTGCGAATTCACCTCCAGATATTCTCCCATTGGTGGCAGCTGTGTGTACCTATAAGGATATTTAGGCAGCATGGATTGTATTTGCCAAAGACTAAACACACCCAAACATCTAACATTCTGTAACCAGTTAAATAAATGGTAGGGTGGGGAGAGGTGGAAGAAAGAAAGAGAGAGACCCTTCTCAGTACCCTGGTTTGGATCTTTTACATTTTGTACTATGTGCAAGGGTTCTGTAGTAAAAATACTCTTTAAAATTTAAAACCCCGGTATCCTTCTCTCTCCTCAGGGGCAGCCAGATACAGCAGGCAAGTAGCTGAGTACCCAGGCAGACGCCATCCTCTCTGTCTTCTGGCCGGTTACTCTGCTCAGCCGGTGTCCTGGGGGGTGAAGGCACTGGAGGGAAGGTCCTGCTTGCCACAGCTGTCCGAAGTGTGGGGCCAGATCCAAGCTCACTGCAGTGTCACCTCACGTCTGGGGCCTGCTCACGCCCAATGTCTGCTCTGAGGTTTCATCTAACTGGGTATTAACAAGCACACATTAGTAATAAATCTCATAGCCTCTTGAAATCCTCTGGGGGCAGACAGAGAAGAGGCGGTTTTAAACTCTAAATAAGTAAAATATGGCAGTTGCTGGCAACCCTTAGGTACTCGGAGGTGTTAATTGATGGTGAACGCGTTTATGACTGGGGCAAATTTCACAGTTCCAGGCTGCCTAATTTTACTTCTCCTCAGTGTAGGTTTGAAATAAACCCCACAATTTGTCCTTCTCACTCTACCCCAATTAAAAACAAACACCCATAGACACTAAGCCCTTAGTAGGGGTGAGCCCATCTCTGGCCTGAACTGGGGCTGCCAGGGACACAAAGTGCACTATGGCTGCATGCTGTGACAGCATCACTGCCCTCGGGTTTCTGGCCTCAGAGTCCGTCTTTTGGATACCAAGCAGTTGTGGGTGACAGCTCCGTGCCAAGCCACTGGTGGGCTTGGCCTCCATTCCTAGACTCCTCCAGTAGGGGCCCAGAATGGAGAACAGGCTCATTTCAGTCTCACAGAGAGGCTAGTCAGAGCACACTCTCTGCTGGTTCTGTGAAGGAGGTGGTATCTCGGCTCTCAGGATCCTGGCTGACTGCCAGTGGCCATTACCAGGGGGTTCCCTCGTCCCTGGGTACAGATGCTGGAGGCTGCCCCGGCCTCTCCAGAAAGGTTTGTTTCTCCCCTCTTGGCCCTCCCACTGGCTCCTAACACGAGGCAGGTGGTCAAGTGGTTCAAGCAAGCAGAGGGTTGGCCTTGCCCTGCAGAGCCTAAACAGTGACACAGACAGTAATGATTACTCTTACAAATGGCCAGACTATTTTCTTAGATGAGCTAATTAACAAATTGCTGAGTGAGTGGCCTGAAGCGACTTCTGTGCCCGAGCCTGTGTGAGTGTGTGTGCACATGAGTGAGTGTGTACAAGTGTGGGTTAGCGTGTGAATCTTGTACATATGGGGACACCAGGAGGACAGGAGTGTCCCCTGATAGCTGCCCACGTGCACTCTGTGGGCTGCCTAGAATCCCATTCTCTGACTGCGTGGACAAAAATAAGCCGGGAGAAAGCGGCTGCCTTTCATTCAAGACAAGATATGTGGGTGCCCAGAGCGTCAAGCAGGGTTACTTCCTGGGGCAGACACTGCCTTCCTGATGTGTGACAGATCCCTCAGGTGGACACAGAGGCAGAATTGCCTTCTGGGCCTGTGATGCTGAGGGGTCCAGCCGGGACATTTGAGGAAAAAAGCTGTTGACTAATGCATGCAAGGCAGGAAGCATAACCTCTAGCTTTTCTGGTTCAACACAAGATGAGGGAGAACTTTCTAAAAAAAAGAAAAAGGGAGAGAGAAAGATATACAGAGAGAGATGGGGTTAAGGCAAACTGGAGGAGCCCTGAGTAATGTATGGAAAGTAAAAGCCCAGAACACTCAGCTCAAGCAATTGTTTTTCTCCCAGAGGCTAAAATTCATGGGCAGGTGGCCAACAGCCACATTAGGATAAGAAATGTAATCTGGTTATAATAAATTTGCAAAACACCCCTCATCGGTGCTGTGAATCTGCAGAGCATCCTAGCCTGCTGTGGCGCTGGCCTTGGGCTGCTGTCTGTGGCCAGTGTACAGGAGCTGGCAGGTCACTGTTGGTAAAGCCCAACTCTCCTGCTCTGTTTGCCTCCTTTCTCAATCAACCACTTCCCTGTGGGGCAGATAAACACGTTCTCAAAGATGACAGCTGGAGTGGCCGAAAGCCAACGGAAGCTTCTTCTCCCTCCCTTGCTGGAGCCTCTGTAGCTACCGTAGCAAAGACTAGAAATGACCTCTCCAGGCTGGAAGGCACCCTCGAAGTCGCCAGTCCCACCGATGCAGGAAGCCGGGTGTCTGCAAATATCCTCCTGCCAGGTCCTGGGCTCTGCTAGGTCACTCCCACTTCTGGGCAAGATGCCAAGCCTGGGCAGCTCTGGGCTGCCCCTGCCCCGTAATGCATTGTTGTCGTCCTTCCACTGTCTGAACTTTGTGTCTGTAGTGCCTGCCACTTTCCAGAATAACAGTGAATAAAAACAACAGCGAGCATGTATTAGGCATTTACTGTGAGCCTGGTATTGTCTAAGGACTTTACTTCCATTGTCTCATTCCAGCAACCCTTGGGAGAGATACCATTATTACCCCATTTCACAAAGACGTGGAAATGGAAGCTCAGAGGGCTTCAACAACTTGCCCAAACTCCCACCATTCATGGGATTTATGGTGAAATCTGGGTGTGAACCCAGGTTTTTCCAGCTCCGGAGCCCAAGTGTCTTCCATCATACCCTGCCATTCCTTCCCTTCCACGCAGAGGCCCACAGAAGGGCCTCTCCCAGTCACATATCCCAGAACTAGCATAGGTCCATTGCCTCCACAATTTCTCTCCTGGAAAGTAGAGAACAGCTTTGTTCCAGAACTTCCTTCTGATCACTGCAAATTCTGATCCCCAAAGGACACTGTTTTTCTTTGTGCAGAATTGAGCAGACATCAAAACACAGTGGCTAAAAGCGAGAGCATCAGGATTAGGCAGTCCTAGCTTAGAATTCTGCTTTGGCCAACCTCGGGCAAATTATTCAACCTCTCTAAGTCTTCAGCTTCCCATCTGTATAAATAGAGCACTCTACTCCCCTACCAAACCCACAGGGTTGTTGTAAGAATTAAATGCGATAAAACACAAAGAGTTCCCAGGCTGGGTTTTCAAGTAAGAGACAGCTTGCTGGGCAAATAGTGACAGAAGTGATAAGGTTCAGAGGACATGTGGGTGGATGTCACACCAGCAAGATTTCACTCCTTCCTCTTAACTTCTGACCATAAGAATCCTTACATTCACTCCTTCCTCTTAATGCTGACCATAAGAATCCTCCAACATCAGGAGAAGCCTTGCTCAAAGATAAACGAGCCAGAATGCCCCAAGGACCCATAGTATGGATGTAGCTTTCTAACTCTATGCTACCATTTCCTGTGGGGAAGCACCTGTAGAAGTGGGAAGGGAGTGGGCAGGGGGCTGGGGAAACACAAGTCCCTGACAGGACTGAAGCCACCCCCACCCCCAGAAGACAAAGGAGAAGGTCTGTCCCTCCCTAGCTGGGTGGTGAGTACAGACCTCCAACTTCAGTCTTATCACTGAGGACTCTCCTGCAGCCCTGGGACCAGTGGCCTCCTGTCTGGGGCTTGGTTCTTCCCACCCTTGGATAGATGACTTGGAAGTCGCCTGTGAAGTGCACTGAATTCCTAGGAACAAAGGCGCTTTAAAGACAGACTTTACAAAAACGATCCTTGGGTCTTCTTCAAACCTCCTTTCCCCCAAGAATCCTCCAGTGACCTCTTCCTAAAAGCACCCACTCCCTAATAGCTGCAAGAGCCTCCCTGACCTCCAAAACTAAAATGACTCTCTGCCTACCCTTGGGCCACCGGTCATGCTCTACCCATGTCCCAGGTCTAATTTTCCCTTCATGTATTATTCACTGGTGCCATGTGTCTTTTTCTTTTCTGGTTATTGTTTCTCCCCTCACTAGCATGTCAGCTGTACCAGGCAGAAACGTGTCTCTGTCCTCTTCCCTGCTAAGTCTCAGAGCCTGGAGTGATTTCTAGCACAGAGAATAGACTCACTAAATAGTGGTTGAATGAACTAAAGAATAGATGAAAAAATGATGCTTTACATCATTTAAGAAAATTACAACTCAGCATGTCAGAGCTGCAAGTAACATTTTCAACCATTATTACCACCAGACTGTGTTCTGATGAAGGTTTATTCATTTTTTAGATGCCCCCAATTAAAATGGTTCCCTTTTGTTTTATTCATAATAGCCAAAACCTGGAGACAGCTCAGGTATCCATCAACAGGAGAATAGATTAATAAGCTATGGTATATCCATGCAATGGAATACTACTCAGCATAGAAAGGATTGGATTATAAAACATAAATCTAAACAACATTATGTGGAAAGAAGGAATCCAGAAAAGAATGCATGATGCCACTTCAACCCACACAGTACTCTAGAACAGGCAAAACTAATTTAGAATGTTAAAAAAAAAAAGTTTGCCTCTAGCAGGTAGCTGGGGAAGGGACTAACTGGAAAAGAGGATGAAGGAACTTGCAGGGTGATGGATAAATTCTGTATCTTGACAGAAGCGTGGGTTGTATTCATCAAATGATCTACATAAGATCTGTGTATTTCAGCTGGGCTCAGTGGCTCAGCCTGTAATCCCGTGCTTTGGGAGGCTGAGGTGAGTGGATTGCCTGAGCCCGTGGGTTCGAGACCCACCTGGGCAACTTGGCGAAACCTCATCTCTACAATAAATCAAAAAATTAGCTGGGTGTGGTAGCACATGCCTGTAGTTCCAGCTACTTGGAAGGCTGAGTGAGAAGGAAGGATCGCCGGAGCCCAGCAGGTCGAGGCTGCAGTGGCCAGGAGCGGCCACTGCACTCCAGTCTGGGTGACAGAGTGAGACTCCAACTCAAAAAAACAAAAAAGATCTTTGTATTTCAATGTGTATTCAATTTTTATCTCAAAGAAGAAAACTATAGACACATGTTAAACTGTAGTTAATGATATGCATGCTGAGCTGAAGCGTTTAGGGGTGAATATTTGCAACTTACTTTGAAATGTATCCAAAAAGAGAGATGAGGACTTTCATTTCCAGAAAGTTGGTAGACATACGTGTCCTCTCCCTCCTGCTTAAGCACCACTAAAAAGTCTAGATATTACACACACACACACACACACACACACACACACACACACAGATTCTGAAAGGTGGCGAGAAGACAGACTGACTAGGGACCTTGGGACCAGAGGAACACTGTGGTGGTGAGTTCCTGGTTTCCTTTTGTCTCTAGCATTCCAGATGCAGAGCTGAAGAAGCTGAACTCAGAAATCCCAAACGAGAGAGCAGACCAACAAAGCCCTGCAAAAGCCTGCTCTGTCTAGTCCAAGGCCTAGCAAGACAGAAACGTTTTAGGTAATAGCTGTACCACTCCAGCCAAATACCACAGCAAATACCTCAGTCCCACCCTTATCAGCAGAGGCTAAGTGGAGAGCCTCGACTTCTAGCCTCACCAGGCCTTCACAGCGTGACCCACCCACTCTGCCTACCTCCACCCCCAACAAGGGGTGCCTGAGAAGGCTGAGCAGGAGACTGAGACTTTCCTCCCTGCCTAGTGGTAACAAGTGTCCCAGAATGGCAATGAAAAACGTGAGGAGGGCCTGCACTTTCACCCCTACCCAGCAGGATGAGTTACCAAAGGAGGCCTCATGGACAGCCAGAACTTCTGTCTCCGCCCAGCAGTAAGAGGGAGGCTCCTTCCTCAGGTGTCAACAGAGGCCAAGTGGGGAGCCTGGACTTCCACCCACTCTGGGCAATAAGGAGGCAGTATCCCCTCCCTTCACTTCCTGCCTACCAACTTCCCTCCTGGGACACTGTCAGAAGAAGCTAATTAAAACAGAAGATTAAAGTAAGAGCCACAGTCTCTTAGCATGATACCCCAAATGCCAAGGTTTCAATAGAAAATCACTCATCATAGTAAGAGCCAGGAAGACCTCAAACAGAATGAAAAAAAAGACAATTAATAAATTCTAACACTGAGATAATAGAGATGTCAAAATTATCTGACAAAGGTTTTAAAGCAACCACCATAAAAATGCTTCAAAGAGCAATGACAACATTCTTGAAACAAATGAAAAGCTAGAAAGTCCCAGGAAAGAAGCATAAAATATAAAGAAGCAGTGGCACATGGAAATTTTAGGACTAAAAAATACAGTAACCAAAATTTTGAAAAAACTCAATGGAGGTGCTCAACAGCAGAATAGAGGGGACCCGGGAAAGACTCACTGAACCAGAAGACGGGACCATAGAAACATCCGATCTGAACCACAGAAAAAAGAAGACAGGCTGATGAAAAATTGAACAGAGCCTCATGGACTAGTGGGGTATAACAAAACATCTAACTTCTGTGGCACTGGAGTCTGGAAGGAAAGGAAAAGAGGACAGAACTGGAAAAATACTCCAAGAAATAATGGCTTAAAAATTTCCAAATTTGGCAAAATACATTAACCTATAGATTTAAGAAGCTGAGCAAATCTCAACATAATAGATCTCCCAAAATTCACACTAAGACACATCATAGCTAAACTTCTGAAAAACAAAGACACAAAAAAGTCTTCAAAGGAGAGAGAGATAACACCTTACCTATAGGGAAAAAGAAGAGCAAATTTTTACTAGAAACCATAGAGGCCACAGTACTTTCAAGAGCTGAAAGAAAAGTACTGCCAATCCAGAATCCTATGTCCAGTTGCAAGATCCTGTCCAGTGAAAAGATCCTTCAGGAATAAAAGGGAAATCAAGGCAGTCTCAGAAAACTAAGAGTATTTGTCACCAGCAAATATGCTACCAATGAATGGCAAAAAAAACCAAAACCAAAACCAAACCCAAAAAACAAACCCCAAAACCAAAAACCAAAAACCAAACAAAACAATAAAAGAAGGAATATTGGAGCATCAGTAAGGAAGAAAGAACACAGTAAACAAAATGTTGGTAAATACAATAGAGGTTCCTTCCCCTTTTGAATTTTCTAAATTATGTTGATGGTTGAAGCAAAAATTATAAAACTGTCTAATGTGATCCTAAATGTATGCAGAAGAAATGCGACTATATTATAAACAGGGAGGGTAATGGGCTGTTCAGATCGGTAAGTGTTCTAGATTTCATTCACACTTGTAACATGATGGCACCAATATACTGCGTAAGTATCAATAGACGCAGAAAAAATTATTTGATTAAATCCAGCAGACATTCTTGATACAAAGTCTCAGTAAACTAAGAATAGATGGAGACATCCTTAGCACGTTAAGGGCATCCTTGGAAAAGTTACAGCTAACATCATTCTTATTGGGGAGAGGCTGAATATTTTCTTCTTAAGATCAGAAACTCTCAATCACTCTTTTCAACATTATACTCAAGGTGTTATTCAATGCAACATGGCAAAAAATGGAAATAAAAGAGATCCAGATCGGAAATAAAGAAGTAAACCTCTCCTTATTTGTAGATGACATGAGAGTCTGTATAGAAAATCCTATCAAATAAAAAACTACTCGAACTAAAAAAGTGACTTTAGCAAAGACTCAAAATACAAGACTAATGTGCATAAATCAACACTATTTCTATATACTTCCACAATGAACAACTGAAGGTTACATTTTCAAAATATCAATTACAACAGTGTGAAAAATATAAGATATTTAGAACAAAGGTGATGAAAGATAGACAAGATCTATACATTGAAAATTACAATGCAATTACTGTAAGAAATAAGAGAGAAGGTGAATAAATCAAAAGATTATGTTTTCATAGGTCAGACCATTTGAAGGTGTAAATTATTGTCAGGTTTATCTTAAAATAATCTGAGGTGTAAGTTCTCACAAAATTGGCCTATAAATTTAATGCAATTCTGTTCAAAATTTTATCGGGGTTTTTAAAATAGATATTGACAAGCTGATTCTAAAACTTATGTGGAAATGAAAAGGACTTCAAATAATCAAAACAACTAGAAAAAGGAGAACAAAGTTGGTGGATTAACACTGCTTAGTTTTGAGACGGTATAAAACTTCAGGAAGCCAACAATCCCTTCCCTTTCTGTAACAGTTTTGGAATCAAGAGGTGAAGTTTTATACTTACCTGGCAGGAGAGACACCATGATCACGAAGGTGGTTTTCCCAGGGCGAGGTTCATCCATTGCACTCTGAATGTGTTGACCCCTGCGATCTCCCCAAACGTGGGAAACTCAACTACATAATTTGTGGTAGTGAGGGACTGTGTTTGCCTGATTAAAAAAAAAAAAAGGTGGAGTTTCATATCCTTTTCCTTGAATTTGGTCTGGTCAAAGTGACTTGCTTTCCTTATAGAGTATGGCAGAAGAGACTTTATAGAATGTCGAGGTGACATTGTAGGAAATTTTACAGCTTTTGCCTGGGTCTCTTGGGACATTCGCTTTTGCAAAACTCATTCATTCTAGGGTAAGCCACCACTAAGAAGTCTGACATCCTTGAAAATGCCATACTGTGAGGAAGTCCATACTAGACATACAGAGAGGCTTCAGGGAGAGTGTTAGATCCTCAGTCATTCTCCAGCTGTTCCAGTCAACCCCACTGGAATGCTGGGTATAGAAATGAAGACGTCATCTGGGGCCTTCAGCCTCACAGAGCCTCCAGAGGATCCCTGATCCAGCCACCATCCAACTACCATTGCGTGGGAGAATCCAAGAAAGAACTACCCAGCTGAGTCCAGTCAAACACCCCAAATTGTGAGAGGTGAAAATACACTGGTTTCAAGGCACACAGATGCGTGCACACACACACACACACACACACACACACACACACACACTCAGAACAGTGGAGCAAAGATAAGCACAAATATCAGTGGAACTTCAAAATCAAGAGTCCAAAAATAGACTGATTTTTGACAAAAGTGCAAAGCAATGTAGTGGAGAAATGGTAGTCTTCAACAAATATTGAGGAAACAAGTGGATATACACTCCAAAAAAATATAAACTTTGAGCCACACTTCTTGCCATATATAAAAATTAACTCAAAATGAATCATCATAGATTGAAATGGCTACAACTTCTAGAAGAAAATGGGAGAAAATTGTTGTGACCTTGGGTTAGGCAGATTTCTTACACCAAAAGCATAATCTATAAAATAAAACATTGATAAGTTGGACTTATTCAAAATTAAAAACAAAAGATATTGCAAAGAAAATGAAAGCACAAACTACAGACTGGGATGAAATATTTGCAAATCACATATCTAATAGTGCTTTGTATCCAGAATATATAAAGAATTCCTAAAACTCAATAATAAGAAATCAAACAACTCAATTAAGAAATGGGCAATTCATGCTAGCATTTCAAAAATATATTAATATTTTAGATATAGTAATAACAAATAAGTTATTTTGCCAGGTATAACCTACCACCACTATTAGCATAATGAATCACTTCCTTTGTTTTAAATAAACAATTCTAAGAACTTTAGAAATAGACATTAATTTGAAATATCCTATTTAGAGGGAAACTGAGATTTAAGAAGGAACTATCCCAATCTCACATTACATGTCTAACATGAAGACTCAAGTATCCTGACTTCTGTTTTACCATGCCTCCCACTATCTTTTTCTCTCTTTTATCTCAGTTAAGAACACTATCATCAACATGGGCATGATTCATGTATCTTCTGATGACATATTGTAAATGATTTCATATTTATCCAAATCTATACAGATATGGCCTTACATAATTTGTATACCATATTCACGAACCATAGAAAATAACACTGTGAATAAGGCGTCATGTTACTGAAATGCGAAGCCCAGGAGTGAAGTCCTTTTTGGCAATGCTTGGAAGTTTCAATTTTATCAGTAAAATAATTGTTGATAATATCAAACAAAATGAATTTTTTTTCCTAAATGGATGGGAGTAAATTTCCATTTCTGTATTAAAGAAAAGAATAAACACTGCCCCTTTCGATAAAAACCTCTTGCACCATGAAAAAAAAAAAAAGAGAAAGAAATGGGCAAAATACTTCGACGTTTCACCGAGGAAGATATATAAATGACAAGTGGGTGAAAAGCTGCCCATCATCCTTAGTCATTAGAGAGATGCACATTAAAATCACAATGAGATACCACTATGCTACCCATTAAATGACCACAATAAAAAAGATTGACCTTAATAAGCATTGTAGAGCACATGGAATTCTCATACACTGTTAGTGGCTTTTAGAAATGGCACAGGAGTCATTCACCCAATCCTTTCCAGTCCCCACTAAAGGAATCACAGTCTCCATCTCTTCCCTGCTCAGTCTTCCTCTTCACAGGGACCTCCCAAAGCCAGCTTCCAGTGTCTCACAAGACCACCTCCAGCAGTAGTGAACTTTGCACTTCAAGCAGTCTGGGGTGGCTCTAACTTCCTGGTGTTTTCTCTGAGGGATCAAACTACGAAAACCATGAAGCAGGGACCAGACTATTATGTTGACTATTTGCTTGTTGGTTCCTTTGAGGTGTCTTGAGGGGCAACACAGCATCGACTTAAATAAAAGCGAGGCGGGCATAATGCAACATGGTTAACAGCAATCCCCTCTAGTCAGTTTTTTGAGGACTAAATGAAACGGTGTGTGTTTCAGTGCCCGAATGTGTGCTTTTCTGACTGTTCTCCTCTCTGCTTATAGTTAGAGGCAGGGGCCAGGCTGAGGCCGGGAAGGATTCTGCTTTAGCAGATCAAGTCGAAGCTCTGTGCCAGGAACCCTGTGGTCTCCCCTCTGGAAGCACCACGACTATCTTTGGGAGTTCTCCCTTGGAGACTCAGGAGGAGAGGATACTCTCTGGGAAGAGCTACTTTCCCTCTAAAGCATCGTTTGTGCATTGCCCCGGGGAAGCCATTCGCACAGCACAAGTCCAGGCTATGAGACCCTAGCACCCAGGGCTGGGTGCTCCGTTTCAGACGAATGGGACACAGAATTTTCTCTCTGAAAGGCTTTCACTGTCAAGTTCCATGCTCCACCTCCTCCGGCTTCTTGCCCTCCAGGGTTGG
This sequence comes from Carlito syrichta, assembly GCF_000164805.1. Classification (NCBI taxonomy): domain Eukaryota; kingdom Metazoa; phylum Chordata; class Mammalia; order Primates; family Tarsiidae; genus Carlito; species Carlito syrichta. The sequence continues at coordinate 39,522 of NW_007248561.1, read as the reverse complement.
GCGGAGAGAGGCAGCCTGTATGCCCAGGTGGGAGACCCGCAGGCGTGCGGTCCGGTGGGGCGGAGCGGGTTCAGGAGCGCAGCGCAGGCTTGGAGTGAACTCGGACGCAGGCTGAACTTGGACGCTGGTGGGGCGGGGCGAGGCGGGGCGGAGCCCCAGCGCCTGACCAAGCCTGGCTGCTGCTTCAGCTTTGCTTTGTCCCGGAAAAGGCTGCCTTTTTACCTTTTCTAAAACAATTACGGGAGCTGTTAGAGGGAGGTTTCGGCCACTATGAAGTGACCAGCGAAATCTCTCTGGAGCCAAAACCAATCACCGAAGAAAAGACACACACTAATTAAAATAGTCTAAAGCAATAGTTAGTTGGTTAGCAAAGATGTCAGTCCAGAATCCCCCGGGCCCCGCGTGTGTCCGCAGAGCTGGGTATTTTTAGAGTTTGTTCTCTCTGAGGCTCCAGCTGGTGGACCCGCACAGGTTCCTGTTGGCCTCGCAGCGCACGTGGCTTTGCGGGATATGATGCAACTCCAACGTGGGCTTAGCTGATGCTAGGACCAAGCTGCAGACCTAGGAGCTACAGGACATGCAGAGGCCAGCCCTCCTCCCTCCTCAAATTACACACACACACACACACACACACACACACACACCCCAAAAGACTCCGATGCCGTTTTGGAGAAACAGATATATTGAAGATTTATAAATGGAGCGATTTCCTAATCAAAATAAACATCATGCTGGGCGCGGTAACTCATGCCTGTAATCCCAGCACTTTGGTAGGCCAGGACGTGAGGATTGCTTGCGCCTAGTCCTCCTGTTGCAGGAGACTAGCCTAGGCAACGCTGCAAGACCTCATCTCTACAAAAAATAAAACTATCCGTGCGTGGTGGTGGGTGCCTGTGGTCCCAGCTAATGGGGAGACTGAGGTGGAAGGATCGCATGAGCCCAGGAGATGGAGGCTTCAGTGAGCCATGATCGTGCCACTGCATTCCAATCTGGGCAACAGAGTGAGACCCTGAATCTAAAAAGAAAAAGAAATCATCCAGTAGCTCTCACGGGTGGCAAATTAGTGGCAGAGTATTTTGTTTTCTTTTGCAAATGATCCATGATTGATTTATGGATTAAAATGTGACCTATGAAGTGCATGTATTTCTAAGAGTGCTCTCCCTAAGCATTTCCTGACTTGCCTCTGTATTACATGCCTGGCTGGAGGAGGGGATTGTTTCTCCTCCTGGCAGGTGCTCTCTGGACCCCTTCTTGGGGCTGGGATGGTGTGTGCTTAGTGTTGCTGTGGGCACTGTCTCCTGCTCTGTATCCCTGGCCCAGCACAGGGCCCAGAACAAGAAAAATGCTCATGCATATCCACTGGGGCCCCGAGCTCTTCATCTGTAAAGTGGGACAATATTCTTGTCTTACTAGTCTGATGGAATCCTTATGCAGATCCAGTTCACTAAGGATGGGAAAGATTCTGCAGGCTGCAGCCCTCAGTGGTCCACTTTGCTTGTCTGTGAGAGCAAGGAAAGCGTACAACTTTGTCTGTAATGTTTCAGCTATTTTTTTTTAAAGATGGAGCAACCATCATAAAATATTAATATTTGCAATTTCTGGAAAGTGGGTACATAGCTGTTTGTCACACTATTCTCTGTATTTTTCTGAATCTTTCAGACTCTCGCCTCAACAAAAAGAAGAGGAAAGAAGAAAGAGAAAAGGTATGAAATCTGGCCTTGTTCACTTAGACTTTCTGTGGTTCTGTGTACAGGAAAATGCTCAGGAAACCCGAGTCCTGTAGGAATGAGAGGGGTTACTATTATTATTCATTGTGTTTTTGTTCCTTCCATTGCTCCAGGAACTTACTAAAACCCCAAAGCGGGCTTCACCTCCACACGTACCCCCATTAATCTAAGGCCACTGACTGCTCACCAGGCAGCTTGATTTGCTAGTGAGATAGGAGTTTTCTAGTTGAAGGCAGGTAAGTCCAGGATGATGTCATGTATAATGTTTTGCTTCCATTCCATCCTCCCTCCCCGCTTCCCTCCCTCCCTTACAATCCCAAGCTGTGCCAAACAGAAACATACACCTGGATGATGAGAAACTACTGTCTGTAGTTGTAAAAAAAAATGTGCTTTGTGTAATAAAATCCCAAACTTTCTTGGGCTTAATAGAAACACATTGCAAGAGAAGACTCACTGACATCGACATTTCCACTCCTCTCACTTAAAAACAGCCAGACTAAATTAAGTAACAACAACAACAAAAGTTGTTTCCCACACGGTTTGACCACCTCTTACCACCAGTCTTCAGCCTGAAACAGTCTTCATGCTTGAGTTATTAACTTATGAAAATAGGCACAAAAGGGAGAAAATGTGCACAGATCCTCGCTGCGTTATTAGTCATTGCTACAGCTGAATGCGTTCCGGCACAAAGGCATGCTATTCTGCCTGCCAGTATCTCGGGTTTGAACAAAATGTAGCTCACTAATGGGTTCTGCCTCATAGACCTTTCTGTAATCATTACGTTGCCATTCTCTGTCATTTATCCCGTTTTTCGTGAGTATGTCCATTAGCCAGGCGTGCACTCGCACATCCATATACATCTTTTCGGTCCCCTTTCCTTTGTGGCTGAAAAGAAAGGTCACAGAGTTGCTGGTCATTTGGGGAGGCACCCCCGTACTGATAATAATATTTGGAAATCAGGGTGGTCGGTGGATGTGAACAGATTCTGAAAATCTAGTGGATTGGGGGCAGTAGCATGAGTCAAGGACGGGAGCATAGAAGCAGTCTGGGAAAGTGGAAATCGAGTGGGGGAGTCTGACCCATTCCACCTTGGTGTCTGGCAAGGGGTGGTGCAGGACTGACATCTTCCTGGGCCAGACAGAGACATCTTGCTGAGTGGTCTCAAGTTTCTCGGATGAGCTCCAAGATCCCATGTAGGCAGGAGCCCCCTCTTTGGTGTTTCTGGCTTGATCTCAGAGGTGCTGCTCCAAACCAGTTTGAGCCAAGTGAATAAAGGAACTGAGTTTTGATCCTGTTGATTTTTGCTTCTGTGAGCTCCAGAATTGGTTACAGGAATAAAAAAAAATAGTCGGCAAAAAAATTAAGTAAAAGAAATATAGAAGAGATATAAAAAACAAGTATGAATTACTAGAGCCTCACAGCAGAGTTCTACATGGGCTGGGGATACAACAAACAGGCCCTCCCAGGGTAGGGGGCTCCCCCACAATTCTCAGCCATCAAGAGCAGTCCTGAGCATTTTCTCCCTGAATTAGGATAATGAGATTCTCCTTCAGACACTGGCCTGGCCAAGGGAGCAGTAATTGAGAACCAAATGTGTTCTTTTATCCTCTTTGAAGTGTTAACGAACACTTTGATTTTGCACTTTTCTCCTCATTAAGACAAATGTGGCTCCTCTCTGCCCTAGGAGGTTGATCTCACCTCCCAAGCCAACCACACATCCTCCTGCTCAGCTGAGCCCTATGGCTTCCCTTCCAGGGGGTTCTCTCCTGTCAGGTGACAGAAGTGCCTGCCTTGCAAAACACCTCAGGATCAGCATTCGGACTCAGGCTCAGGGGCTCTCCATTGCTCTTGCAGTCCAGGGCCCAGCATCACGGGGCCCTAGTTCATGTGACAGCACAAAGGCCTTTGCGGTAATTCTCAACTCTGGATATCTTGTTAGGCACTAAGAAACACAGACATGTTAAGTGTCTCTGATACAGTCCTGTGGAGGCCACTTAGCTGGACAGAATTTAGGGAGGAAAGGCCCCCAAAAGATGGAGAGTCTTTAGCCATTGTGAAGCCCAACCCTGTTCACACACTCCTACCTGTGACAAGCAAATGGTGCGCCTAGGGCTTCATTGCCAAAGGCTGGAAGAACCCAGATTGGAAGTGGCGTTGCTTTTTTTTTTGTTTTGACTTGGAGTCTCACTCCGTCGCCCAGACTGGAGTGCAGTGGCACGCTCCCGGCCACCGCAGCCTCAACCTGCTGGACTCCTGTGATCCTTCCGCCTCAGCCTTCCAAGTAGCTGGAAGTACAGGCGCGCGCTACCACGCCCAGCTAATTTTTGATTTTATGTAGAGATGAGGTCTCACCAAGTTGCCCAGGCAGGTCACGAACCCGCGGGCTCAGGCAATCCACTCACCTCAGCCTCCCAAAGTGCTGGAATTACAGGTTGAGCCACCAAGCCCGGCTTTTCCCAGCTGACACCGAACCCCTAAGGCTCATCTGCCATCGTTCTGGCATCGAAGCCCTCACTTCCCCTGTGTGTGGTGTACTCAGAGTCCACTAAAGGTGGGACAGATGCCTCTTGCTCTGTTTTCCAGCAACAGGGGAAACATAGACCAGTGGGACAGAGCTCTGCCCTCCAGACTCACACAGGGAGAGAGGACACACCTAACAGATGGCTACAGGCTGGGAGAGAGAGCATGAGGCCCAGATGGACCCTTTTCAGGTGAGAAGTCGAGGTTAGAGAGAAGAGTGTCCTCAACAACAGAAACTTAAATCCAAGAACACTAACCCATCTCATCTAGTTCCATCTGAGTTCTCATGGCACAGGCAGCAGGCCCCACCTGCTGCTAAGTGTGCACATCTCACTGAATTCCCTCACCCACCAGTGTGGTTGGTATCATGATTAGATCCTCTCGTCATTTTTTATTTTTATTTTTAACCGTCTTAACCATTTTAAGTGTACTATTCAGTAGTGTGAAGTATATTCACACTGTTGTACGACCAGTCTTCAAAACGTTTTGCATCTTGCAAGACTGAAAGTCTATACCCATTAAGCAATCATTCTCCATTCCCCCTCCTCCTAGCCCCTGGCAACCACCATTCTACTTTCTGTCTCTATGGATTTCACTACTCTAGGTACTTCATGTAAGTGGAATCATACCGTATGTGCTATTTTGTGACTGGCTTATTTCACTTAGCATAATGTCTTCTAGGTTCATCCACGTTGTAGCACGTATAACTTTCCTTCCTATTTAAGATTGATTAATATTCCATCGTATGTATACACCACATTTCATTTATCCATTAATCTGTCACTGGACACCTGGGCTGTTTCCACCTTTTGGATATTGTGAATGATACTGCTATGAACAAGGGTATGCAAATATTTCTTCAGGATCTTGCTTCCAATTCCTTTGCTATATATAGAAGTGGAATTGCTAGATCATAGGGTAATTCTACTTTTAAGCTTTTGAGGGACTGGCATTCAATTTTCCACAATGGCTGTACGTTTTATATCCCCACCAGCAGTGCACAAAGATTCCAGTATCTCCACATCCTCTCCTACACTTTACTTTTTCTGTTTTATTGACATTAGTCATCCTAATGGTGTGGGATGATGCCTCATTATAGTGTCTATTTGCATTTCTCTAATCACTAGTGATGTTGGGCACTTTTTCACAAGCCTGTTGGCTATTTGTTTATCATCTTTGGAGAAATCTCTATTCAAGTCCTTTGCCCATGTTCTAACTAGGTTGTTTGCTTACGCTGTCGTAGTTCAGTTGGGTGTGTTCTTTATCGTCCCACTCCCCCTAAAGGGTCAAAGAGCTGTGCTGCTTGTGACTGGTAGAAGGAGGGTGTGAATAAGGTTGAAGCCTTGTTCAGGGGTGCTTCTTTCCTCAGGAGCAGGGAAAGGCTGTCCCTGGCACTGGCAGCAGCTAGAGAGAACTCGCGGCCCATCCTCCCAGCCTCACGGTTCACCGCAACGTCTCAAAGCAAACACTGCTCATCAAATGCATTCTCTGTGTGCGTAGCCTCACGTGCCAAATTGCTATTTGAAAACCAACAGCAAACACTGGTTGCAGAGAGCCCAGAAGCATGTAATATACGCTTTAATGATGGTTCCACTCTCTTGTTCTTTCTCCCTTCCAAGGAAGGGGAGAGAAAAAAGGCTGTTCATGGAAAAATACATTTAAATGGATCAGTGCCGGGGAGCCATTCCCACATCTGTTCTTAACAGGTTTCAGCTGAAACTACTGAAAATATACATAGATCTGTTTATGTGGAATCAGTTAAATATGATAAGATTACAACTTGGAGGGTAACTATGGATTTGGTGGTGGAAAAAAAAAAGCCCCTCCACACTTGGTCTCCACACACACTCCTAACATCTTACCACAGATGTGTTGAGGGAATAGGATTTGCTGCAAATTAAGAAGATCTGAATTATTTGAGATTACATACAAACAAATTCAAGCTGTCCCCACAGCTTTTGTGCAGCACAGAATTCCTGCCTCGCCTCCAATCTGGGCTCCATTGTTATCAGAGGAGGCTGCAGCCAAGAAATCACTTGTTTCTGAGTAAGTCTGTCTTCACTCCCCCAACTAGCTGCTCAGGAGGAAGATGGTGTGCAGGCCGCTGGCACAGAGAGTGCCCGGTTTTCTCCCTGCTGTTTTGGGAGGTGACAGAAGATACCAAGGTCCCCTGAGAATGTGCAAGCAGCAAGAGGGGAGTGTTTGCTGAGGGTGTCCTAATAGAGGCACTGTGCTCTTTCAAGAGTCATGCCACATGTAGTACTTGTAATCACCCAATGAGGTTGCACTGTTATCCCATTATAGAGATAAGCAAATTGAGACTCCAGGCTCTAGGATGATTTGCTTAGGGCCATGTGGACAGGGAGATGCTCTAAAAAAATGAAAGATGATGCCTCCCATCTAAGTATACCTTGGGGCAAGGCCACAAGGCAAATACCCACAGATCCAACAGGAGCAGAGGCGAGGGGCCTGGGTCGTTAATAACCAGCTATAGCAGATTGATACTGGGGGGAAATGTAGGCATGGCAGGCCCAGATCTCCTGGGTTTTGTACAGGGAGCCAGAAGTCACTAGATTTTTCTGTGACAGTACAGGTATTGAAAATAAATAAAAATCATGACCCCGCTGTGGGTCATTTGGTATCCCCAGAAGGGGGTGGAAGGGGCTCCACTGGCTTTGTCCACTCTCCAGGTGGGGACTGGACGTCTGACCATCTTCTTGACCCTTGGTGCAGGCGGTCTCTGTCACAGGCCTCAGGTGCCACAGCTCAGCATCCTTGTCTCTGTCTCCCTTCTAAACTCTGCTGGACTCCTTGCCTTGATTCTGGCATGCTGTGAAATGCACATTAATCTATAAACATTTATCTAATAATTTTTCTCCAAAAAGTGACATCAGTCTATAAAATGCACCGCAGGACACAGGAAGAGCATTCACATGGCCTCAGAAACAATCAGCCAAAATTGACATCTGACAACACTCCCTCTGCTGCACCCCAGGGGCTAGGCTGTGATTGGGAGGGTTTTTATTCCTGCTGGGCCCCATGCTGTGAAAATTCACCTATTTTTGTTCATCGAAAAAAATTTTTTTTAATAAGCAGCCCAGTGGAAAACAATTGTGAATGGCAGCTTCATTACATTTGGATTTTTAGAACAAAGAGAATACTGCTTACATTCTGTGACCTGTTCCCTGATACTGGATTTTAATTTTTAAAATGGTAACTGTGTTAAATTGATGACAAGGATGGTGCAACACAAGGGCTTTTTTAAAACATCAGGAAGGCAAAGTATGGCTGATAGATTGTTTCAATGATCTATTCAGTGTTACTTAACATTTGGCTTTTGGTTTTCATTTGGAACTTTCAGCTTAGAATTAGTAGGGCTGTAATCTAAGCTGTATAGATCTAAGGTGGGTGTGTTGAAGGAACTAGGGGGTGGGTGAGGAGGGGGAGCCCTATTTGCCCTCTGGAGGACTCAAGGCAAAGGACCCGTTGTTGTCTTAAAGGTCCCACCAGAAATGGCTATTTTCTCAGGCTTCCTTAGAAAAGCCTTTGGAAGGGCTGTTTTCTGAGCAAGAAGCTTGGTGCTGCTTTAGGTGATTGGTTTAAGAAGGTCATCCTCATAGGCCTGATAAGTGGGAGCAAGTTATTTTGAAGTCATAGATGAAGTAATGTCCAGCCAGGGACTTGTTTAAACTAGCCTGAGCTTTATTGATTATACAATAACTTTCTTCTGAGATGATACAGTGATTGAATAAGGAGACCACGTGCTGAGTGTATGTCAATGCACTGGTTTTAAGATAGGCTGTCAAAAGTGATCCACATCCCCTCTGGACAGCCACTAGGACATGCCATGTCAGTTCACATCCTAAAGCCCCGTGAGAGAGAGCCATTTTCCCCAACCACAGAGTCCTGAGTTCTGGCCTAGGGGTCCGTGCTAGAAGACTTACATCCACCATAGCCTGTGCAAGAAGGAAGCAGCTGTCCCATGTCTTGGGGGCTCATGATGGCCCACCACCCACTTGGTGTGGGAGAGGGGACTGTAGGGTGTTGGGTGAGGCCTGTCATGCTTCCTAGAAGTTTTGGGTCTTGGGACAAGAATACTGACCCCACAGTGTGGGAGCTAGAGCTTCTGCTTCCATCCTGAGGAAAGAGGTGTGGAGAGCGAGCTACAGAGATGACCACAAGCTAGAACAATGCCTCAACCTCCTCCAAGGAAGAGGCCAGAAGCATTCATTCAGAGCCCAGGTCCCAAACCAGGGTCTGAAATGTCAAGTTCAAGGCCCAGAGGCTGGACCAGGCCACTGCAGAGTCAGGGAACCCCAGCTGTGACTCAGGAGGCGATTGCCATGCATAGGGAGAAGGCTGAATTCTGTTCTTGGAGTGACAGGAAGCCAGTGCTGGGTTCCAAACAGGATAAGGACATGACTTAGTGTGCATTTCCCAAAGATCATGAAGGCTGCTCTCTGGAGTAGGAGTCTAGAGGGGTAAGAGTCTGGGCTTTGAGCCAAGTAGGACACCAGGTATGGGAGAGAATGGGGGTGCACTCTTGAAGCATCCCAGGCAGAAGCAGCAAGGTGTAGGGAGGAGCTGGGTGAGGAGGGTGAGGGCCGGGGCTGCGGACAAGGCGTCTGGCACTCTGGTTTCCTACTGGGAGAAAGAATCCAGTAATACCTGCCTGGCAGACATACTGTGAAGACTGGGAGTGGTGCATACTGTGACTGGGCCACAACAGGGACCCAGGAAGTGAGGATCTGACTGTGTTCCCATTGCCTCCTTTTGTTCTCATGAGCACAGATGAGGGACATCTGTCTTTTGCTTCTGATCCCCTGCCCCGGCAAAGCAGGAAGTAGGGCCTGGGCCCAGAGGAGTGACAGGGCGGGTTGGAATTGATCTTCTGAGAAATCATGTGAGTCCCACAAGCAAAACAGTTATGCAATGAACTTCCAGGTCCTTAAAACCATTTTTAGGGTGGTGAAAAGAAAGTTAACAGGGTGCTGATGCCGACTGGGTGAAGCGTCACCATCCTGAGCGTCCACTCTGTTGGTGGTGACAGTATACCCCAGAGTTCGTGCAAGTGGGCTGGACCGAGCGACTGGTCCTCAGGCCAAGATCCCTGTGTCTGCTCCCTGCTGTTCCTGTCCCCAGCATCATACCTGGAGAAGCAGGGATGGCAGTAGAGTTCCCACTGGAGGGAACTGAGCTGGCATCACCCTTGAAAACAGTGCCCGGGCTGGGGGCATCACTAGTAAAGTTTATTAACAGGGGAAACTGTTAATAAACTTTATTAGCAGGGGAGACTGAGTCCTACATGCAGGTTCTTCCCATTGTCTGGGAAGGTTTCCCGGAGGAGGAGCAGTGTCAGGACTTTGTGAGGATGAGTAGGAGGGCAGATGGGGCAGGGCTGGCAGCACCCTGCTTGGAGGACACAAACCTAGTTATCTCAGTCAGCACATTTTCCATTCTAAATATAGCCCAAGATGACCCAAGACGTCTTTCCCCTGCAAGGAAATCTGTGGTTCTGTATTTTTCAGCATTTCTGTGATTTCTGAAGGAAATGAACAGTGAGACGTGATGCCCCTCACTGACCCCATGGGCTATGGGTCCTAGTGAAACACTCCGCCCTTCTTTAAAGAAGAGCCAAGGAGAACTTGCCCCGGTAAGGAGTTCCCTTTGGTAACCAAGTTTTAGTAGGTTCCAGAATATTTTGTCAGTCTACACCCTCTACCCAACAAAGTGAAGCAAAGGCTTCTGCTCACTCAGGGACAAGCGATGAGTAAGTCTTCCCACGACCCTTGGGTTGGTTCCCTTCTGCCAACTCAGGAGCAAGGCCAGTCCCCGATGGCTTTCAGTTAGACAATAGATTCCTGTCTCCCTTAGGATTCTTGCTGCAATGTCCACTTTTGTAGCATTTCTGGAAAGGTCAGCATACAAGACTTCTGAAGAGGGGGCGCCTACCGTGAGGCCTCAGGCGCGGTGGGGACTCTTGGCTCTGAGGCCCTTCGCAGCTTGTTTGCAAGCGAGGGGATATTTTTACGTATCTGAGTGGAGCCCTGCTAATTGCTGCACAAGCACTTCTGGGGAAGTTCACTTTTCAGGGGCTGCCTGTTAACTCTGACAGTGCCGGCTTCCCAGCCGAGGCACTGGGGGCATGCGTGAAGAGGCATGTGGGAGCCACAGTGCACACTGGCTATCTCTAAAGGGTTAATGGCTAAAGACGTGAGGACAGTCATGTTAAGTTATATATAGCAAACAGTGAGCAGAGCAGGCAAGCACACACACACACAAAAAGGAAGATAGGAAAAAAACCCACATGGACGCCCCCCTCCCCCACCTCCTCTGGTGGCAACAACACTATATATACAGACCGCAGTTAAATTTGGCACACACAGATTATGGCGAAGAAGGAAAACAGATCAAGTTACACAGAGTCCTATTCAGATGTGGGCCTGGGCCTCACGGGCACAATGCTGGCCTGAGGAGAACAGGGCCGTGGTGTGTTGTTGAAAGCGCACACCCGTGAGCTTTGCTTTCCTTACAGTCACTTGCTGGCCAGGCCCCGGGCAGCAGGTTAATTCCCTGCTCTGCAGGTGGAGACAGATAAAACAAACCGAAACTGCGTAATGGGCTGCAGAAACCTTTCTTTCAGAACATGATCCATCCCCAGAAAGGAAACACACGAGGACTTCGCTCTGGATGGTAATCTGTTTTCTTAGGGCAGCCGAGAGAGGCCTGGCAGCCAGGGTAAATAAGGCAACCGGTGGTGGGGCTTTTGGCAGGCGGAGCTGCAAGGGAAGTTTGGAAAGACCACTTCCTACACTCCGTTCCCAACCAAGAGCGAGCTGTCAATCTTGCGGGACAGCGACGCTCTGGAAAACACCAGTGGAGCGAGCACAGGCCGCAAGGGAGAAACCTGAGCCACAGGTGCACGCCCAGGATCCTCTCCTCCTCCCGCGGCCGCTCACCTGGCCAGAACCCAGCCTGAAAGGCTGCTCTGCTTAGAGCTTACCAAGTGGGGAGAGCAGGCTGGGGCTTCTGGAATGCAACCCAGGTGGGTTTCAGCCCTGCCCTGTGCAGCTGGGCAGGCCCACAGCAGGCAGGCTGCCAGCGAGGGTTCGCTGAGCCTCCGTGGCAAGCAAAGCTGGGCACGGGGAAGTTTTAGTCATCAGACATCGTCCCCCGCCAGCTAGCACTCAGGACAACTCAAGATGTGGCAGCTGGCTAGCACGTACCAGTGAGGGATGCATAGATCATTGATAATCATCATATGATAATCCTGCGTGCTGCCAGTGTGTGGGTCTTCCCAAAGCCGTTCTATCCTGTTACCCCTTTGGAGCTTCACCTGAACCTCGGTGGGCAGGGCAGGGAAGGGCATCATCTCCATTTTATAGTGGGAAAGTCGAGGCACAGTGAGGCCACATCTTGCCTCTCTGGGCGGGTATGGCTGGTGCAGAGACAGCCCACTGACTAGCTCCCTGGGCAGACAACTCCTCCAGGTTGGTCTTTGGTGCAATGCAGTGGTACATACATTTGAGTGTGCACCAGAATCATCCTCAGCCGAGTGTAACCGGGGCTCTCCTCAGGTTGGGACTGAGAGTCCTGCCCTGGCCCTGGCCCCCAGCATGGGCTGAGCATCCAATGATCTCAGCACACACTGGGTTTTGCCATGGACGTGAACTCAGTCTGCACCGGCAACATGGAGACAATGGCTCAGAGTGGGTCTAGGGCTGCCTCAGACATTGAGGGATTCAGTGTTCTCATCCCCTTTCCCCGCCCATGACTTGGCTCACTGTGTAGAAAAGATGTTGTCGTAGCTGAACTGTGCCCCTCCACCAAATTCGTATGTTGAGGTCCTCACGCCCAATACCTCAGAATGTGACCTTCTCTGGAAATAAAGCCGTTGCAGGTATAATCAGTTAAGAGGAAGTCACACTGGAGTAGGCTGGGCCTCTAATCCAGTATGGCTGATATCCTTATAAAAAGGGGACTTTGGGGCACAGACACACACAGGGTGAATGTCATGTGAAGATGAAGCTAGAGATTGGGGTGGTACTTCTACAAGCCAAGGAATGCCCATGATTGCCAGAAAACACCAGAAGTGTTTTCCTCACAGTCCTCAGAAGGAACCAACTGTACTCACACTGACCTTGGATTTCCAGCCAAGTGAGATAATACATTTCTGTTGTTTAAGTCCCCCTCCCACCCCCAAGCTTGTGGAACTTTGCTATGGCAGCCCTAGAAGACTAAATTCAGATGCTAAGTAGGTTGAGGTGGGGAAAATTGGTGTCTTTGGGTAATTTACTTTTAAACCAATGTTAAGGACCCTTCCAACTTTGCTCTACAGTCATGTATTCTGTTGTTTGTTCAAACAAAGAGCAATGCTGCAACTTCTCTGCTCCAGACCATTCCCCTTAACAGAGGGAAGGAAAGTTACCTCTTCCTTCTCTAAATCCTAGTCCTACTTTGTTTTCAATAGGAATTATATTCCTCCTAATTATTCTAAAATGTCTCAAAAGCAAGAAGAACACCCACTTCCTCTTTTGGACATAGATGGGACCCTTTGCAAATTATGATGTTGAAGAATATCTCTTCCCACCCGACTTAGAGACCCAGACTCTTGCCAACTTTCCAGGTATTCCAACTTGTTTTCATGAGAAGAACTGAAAACTCATTTCCTTGACTAAAGTATAAATGACAGATGGGAGCTTAAAGTGTCAACTCTCTCTGGTGAGGAATAAGGTCACAGAGAACATCAGTGATAGGGCATCTGTGCAAAGTGAAGGCCCACTTTGCCTTATCCCCTGACCATATATAGTCCTTAACATAAAACACCTCCTACCAGGTAGACATTCCTCCTTGCCTATTGACACCAGCACCCCCTCTTCCTACTCCCCTCCCCCTCCGGGGTTTTGCATCAGGCCCCAGCTTCCTCATGGCAGCATGAAACTTCATTTCTCTCTCCCCAGTGTCTCACAGCCTAATGACTCCAACGTCCTCTCAGACTAGGGAAGTCTGCACAGAACATGCCGCTACTCCTGGCACCCTGGCAGCACCCCCTGGCTACAAAGCTTTAGACATAGTGATACCTGGGGCTAAATTCTGCAGAACTCAGGTGGACAGTAAAATAAGGTCATAGATAAGGGTAGCCCCCACCCCCAGAAAATGGAATTTATTTGCAAAAAATTAGGTATTTATCCTTACATGTTTAAATTTCAGTCACCTTAAAAAATACTCTCTGTTTGATGCAATACACCTTCCAACATACTTTTTCCACTGCTCAAAACAGTTTTTGAACCTGTCTGTTTTTATACCTTTTAGTACTTCTGCTGTTTTTTGCTTCACCTCTTTCACATTGGCAAAACATTTCCCTTTGAGGAATTTTTTCATGTGGGGAAACAAAAAAAAAAGGTTGCTCGGGGTGAGATCAGGTGAATAGGGAGGATGGAGCAGGGGGGGGTCATGCTGTTTTTAGTCAAAAACTGCTGAACACCCAGTGCGATGTGGGCAGGTGTGCTCGTAAATCACCCATCATGAAATGGGCGAATGCGTTGAAAGACTCTCCCAAAAGAATTTACCGAAGCCAAACACAGCAGCTTCTCATAACAATGCTAGCTGGCACACTGATCCCAGTGGGTTCCTAGATCACTTACCTAGCAGGGAAAACCTGTACTACAAGATCTCACCCTCCAAAATATAATTCTGTTTTTGGGGGGCCCTCTCATATTAGACTTGATGCACTTTTCTCCATTTCTTTGGTAGCTTGATACCTGAAATCTACCTGTTACTCTACAATTGTTTGCCAGATGCCCTCTCTTTTAACCTTACTGTTCCCCCACAGTTTTCTTTTCTTTTCTTTTTTTTTGAGTTGGAGTCTCACTCTGTCGCCCAGACTGGAGTGCAGTGGCCGCTCCCGGCCACCGCAGCCTCGCCTGCTGGGCTCCGACAATCCTTCCGCCTCAGCCTTCCGAGTAGCCGGAATTACAGGCATGCGCGACCACGCCCGGCTGATTTTTTGATTTACTGTAGAGATGAAGTCTCGCTGCCCAGGCGGGTCTCGAACCCGCAGGCTCAGGCAATCCACTCACCTCAGCCTCCCAAAGGCGCGGGATTAACAGGCTGAGCCACCGAGTCCGGCTAGTTTTCTATTTTTTAATATATGTCCTCCACCAAGCATTACTTAATGCATCAATTATAACACAGGCTTTTTAGAGAGAGAATCATGCTTTTACCCTTTCCTCCTCCCAAACTTTAGTGGCTTACATGAAGAAGTTACTCAATAAAGATTTGTTGAAGGTTGATGCAACTTGAATTTCTTGTGTTCATTTACTATCGTTGCCTGTTTTGGCCCCCAAATCTTTCCCACTGCAGACATTTCTTCAGCCCATCTGCAGATGTTATTCCCTACCTTAGATCCTATCTAGGGTGTTACATGCAGCTACTTTCCTGTTAATTCCATGACAAAAGAACTCATAGACTTTGAGAGCCAGAAGATCCTTTAGAAAGTATTCAATCCATTTCTTTGATAAGAGGCCATGTGACCCATCCAAAGTCACACAGCTGGTGAGAAGCAGAAGAAAACCTGGAGGGGAGATGTTTGGTTTCAAGTGAGGCTGTCCCTCATGTGGATGAAGACATTGACTGTATGGCCAGCATAGGGTGGGGGGTTCAAGTCATACATTTGTTGGAAGGTTCCCTCGATTGGCACTTCAGTTTAACCTTAACATCCCTCCAAGCAAGTCCAGGCAGGTCCGTCCAATCTCTGCTGGTCTTCTACTTGGTCTGTGGGTTGTGTGGCCTACCCCTGACACAGCCAGGACGCACAGACCCTGCTTCTACTGCCAAGTGGCAGAGACACCGCCTCCTAGTCTATTCTGCAAATCCACAGATGTGACCCATGGGAGAGTTGGGGAGGGGGATGGACTTCCATTTTTTTGTTTGTTTTTTTAGAAAGGAGGATTTATTGAGAGGACAGAAAAGCTCCCACAGTGGGAGGGCACACGAAGGGGTTGTCCGGACTTCCATTTAAAGTGTCGTGCAGGCCGGGCTCGGTGGCTCAGCCTGTAATCCCGCGCCTTTGGGAGGCTGAGGTGAGTGGATTGCCTGAGCCCGCGGGTTCGAGACCCGCCTGGGCAACTTGGCGAGACCTCATCTCTACAAGAAATCAAAAATTAGCCGGGTGTGGTAGCGCGCGCCTGTAGTTCCAGCTACTTGAAAGGCTGAGGCGGAAGGATCGCCGGAGCCCAGCGGGTCGAGGCTGCGGTGGCTGGGAGCGGCCACTGCACTCCAGTCTGGGCGACAGAGTGAGACTCCAACTCAAAAAAAAAAAAAAATGTCGTACAGATCTCGGAGATTGACCTGTTTTCAACCAGTGAGGAAGAAAAAAGCAGCTTGGTCTTACCAGCACAGAAGTAAGCCTCATTGTTTTTCATTTGAACACATGTTTTACATCAAGAGCAGGGCTGTGGTCAGGGTAGGGAGAGCTGAGGAGGGATTCAAAGGTTCTGCAGGTCTCAAAGATCTCAGCCCCTTCAAAGTTTCAACCCTCAGAGCACTTGAGACTCAACCCACTCAGCAGAAGTGTCTCTGTCCACACCATCTGGTGCCACAGTGCATGCGTAGGGACTCAGCTGTGGTTCAGAAGAACAGATAAAGATATGGGATGGCCACCTCCCTCAGATATTTTCCCCAGAAAATACGACTCTTCCTTTGGGATTTGACATGCTCCCTGAGGCATATTCAAGTGCACAGAGCAGGTGACATCTTCTTGTTAGTGAGGCCACGATAGATATACATAAGCTCACACTTGTGGGAATGTGCAACTGCTACCTGGGACCTTGGGCGGGTTGGTGCCAGATGGACCCCAGAGTCAAGGTGATAGAACAGAGAAAGGTTTACATTCAGTTATAACCACTTTCTAGTCTCAGTGTTCTCATCTGCAATCTGGAGGTAATAATAATGTTCTTCCATGATATTTGGGGGGCTGATCAAATGAGATTTCTTGTGAGGGTGCTTGGCACATAGGTGAGAAGCGACAGTTCTACACACAAGAAGAGATTCCAGTGCCACTACCAGCTCCTGGGTGCCTTCTTTTTGAGATGACATATTGTATTCAAGGGGAAGGAGCAACAAGAGGATGTTCCTGATCTGTAGGCCAGGACAAATCAAGTCTTGGAGTATAAGACCCACATGGTTTGTGGTCAGAGGGACATGTGAAAAGGGGCAGAAGGGTGATGAATGGGGCTGGGAGAATCCCAGTGAGTGCCGGGTACCCTGCTCATTCCTCTGTTCCCTCCTTAGCGGATTGTTTCACCTCCCTGACCTATCTGTGAGTCGGAGGATACCACACACAGCACAGTGCTGTGCCTGGGCTCCTGCAGAATAATGCAAAAAGAGAGAGATGGACGTGACAAAGTACTGGACATCTGCATGACATTACCGTGATTTTTAATGGAAAGGAAACAAGGTGCAGAAGGAGGAGGAGAAGTGAGGATGAATAGAAAGAGGAAGGGGAAAGGGATTTTTTAAAATAAGATTTTCGTTTTAGAATAGTTTTAAATTTCCAGCAAAGTTGAGAAGACAGTGCGGAGATTTTCCATATACATCACTCTCATTTTCCATATTGTTACTAGCTTACTCTAGTATTGTGTATTTGTCACATATTGTTAATGGCTAATATTGATGCATCATGCATCATTATTATTAATTCAAGTCTAGATTTTAATATTTTATTCAAATTTCCTTGTTTTTAACCTAGTGTCCTTCTTCTGTTACAGAGACCCATGTAGAATACCACATTGCACTGAGTTGTTGTGTCTCCTTAGTTTCCTCTGAGCTGTGACAGTTCCTCAGACTTTCCTTGGTTTTGAGGACCTTGACAGTTTTGAGAAACACTGGTCAGCTATTTTGTAGAATTTCACTAAATTGGGATTTGCCTGGTATTTTTCTCATGATTAGGTTGGAGTCATACGTTTTGGGGAGAAGGCCATAGTACTGCAGTGCCACTTTTATCACATTATGTCAAGAGTGTGTGCTATCAACATGACATCACTCTTGAGCTTGACCTTGATCATCTGGCGACAGCAGTGTTTGTTGAACTCTCCATTGCAAAGATTCTCCCCCATTCTGCTTTCCATACTGTGTTCTTTGAAAGGAAGCCCGCATTTTAGGAGCGGGGAGTTATGCTCCACATCCTTGGGAGTGATGCATCCACATAAATTACTTGAAATTCCACTGCACTTTGGAGATCTGCCTATTCTTGTCCATTTATTTATTCACATAGATGATTAAATAAATACATATATAAATATATATTACTACAGAATCATGCATGTTTACTTTATACTTGGTTTATTTATATTACTTTATTGCTCAATTGTTTCAGTTTGGCCATTGAGAGCTCTTTCAAATGGTTACTGTGCCCCCTTGACCTTTGTGTTGTTGTTTGTTTTTCTGAGCACTTTCTTACTTTCTGTTACTATAAAATGCTCCAGGTTCATCTTGTATATTTCCTGCCATTTCTCCAGGAAAGCCTAGTTCCTTTTATTAAATGGTATTAAGAATGGTATTTAAAGCTAAGGCCTTTAAGTGAACACAGGGTGCACTCATTGCTCTGGATGACATTTCTGTTGGCCCTCTCATCTGTCAGAACATGAAAATATATACCAACCCATATCTATAAGTATTTTGGATGTATCCATCTGTATCTACTCTAAGCTAAACTTGACTCCATTGCTGATGTCTCCAACACGAATCACTGAATCATCCCAATCTTCCCCCTTTGCTTGTTTGTGCCCTCCCACTCAACAGTGAGAAACCTGACTCTCACCATCCACCATCCGGTCCCTTAACCTTTCAGAATACACGACTAGTGGCTTCAGAACTCATATCCCCATGGGAGACAACTTTAGCAACCGGAATGCAGTATTATGCACAGTTCCTTTTGCTGTCAGTCTTATAGTCTCCACTCATTTCCAGTACCACTTTGTCAGCACGTTTTACCCCCACCCCTTTAGTGAAGTTATTCCATACATTTGCAATAACATCAGATTCCCTGTCAGATTCAGCACTCCGTCTTGGAATCTCCCAACATCTAGAGTGATTCTTTTAAAATTTGCGTACATTAAGGTTCATTCTTTGTGAAGTAAAATCCATGGGTTTTGACAAATGCTGTGTCATGCATTCACCACTACAGTATTATACACATTTCAACATCCTAAAAAAAATCTCATGCACTTCACCTATTGATTCAACTTTTCCATCTCTCCAAATCCCAATAAATCACTGCTTTGTTTACCATCTCTATAGTTTTACTTTTTCTAGAATTTCATATAAATGGATAAACTTTTTTCTGTAATCAGTATGCATTAAAGATTCATCTATCTTTTTATATGGCTTGACAGCTCATATATTTTTTTTATCTCTGAATAGTACTCTTCTGTATGTATGTATGTTTATTCACCTGCTGAAGGACATCCTTGTTGCTTCCAGATTTTGTATAGCAATTGTGAATAAAGTTGCTATACACTTTTGCATGCAGATTTTCTGTGGATGTAAGTTTTCAATCAGTTGGGTAAACATCTAGGAGTACAACTGGCTGGATCATGGAGTAAGACGTGTTTACTTTTGACAGCAACTGCCAAACATCTTCTACAGCAGCATTCCCACCAAGTATGAATGCAGGTTCTTATGGTTCCCTGTGCTCACCAGCAATTGGTATTGTTGGGGTTTTGTTTGTCAGTCATTCTAATTGGTGTATAGTGATAGCTCATTGTTATATTAATTTGCATTTCTTTAATCACAGGTGGTGTTTCATATGCTTATTTGCCTTTGGTGAGTGTTAAGATTTCTTAATATATTTTGGATATAAGTTCTTTATCAGGTTCTTGTTTTGCAAATATTCCTCCACAGTCTGCAGCTTGTCTTTTCATTAACTTAATAGTATTTTTCATAGAGCAGAAGTTTTTAATTTTAATAAAGTCAAACATCTATTGTTTTCTTTCGTAGATCATGCTTTTGGTACCTTCAAATCCAATCATCATCATCATCAAATCCAATGTCACATACATTTTCTTTTATGTTTTTTTCTAGAATTTATATAGATTGGCATTTTAAATGTAGGTCTATGATCCATTTTGAGTTAATTTTTGCGTAAGGTATAAGTTCTGTGTCTGAATTTACGATTGATGGATTTAGCTTATGGATATTCAATTGTTTCTTTGCCACTTGTTGAAGATTTTACTTTCTCCATTGAGTTGCCTTTGCACCTTTGCCAAAAATCAGTTGACTGTATCCGCGTGGGTCTACTTCTGGTCTCTCCATTTGTTGGTTCATGTGTTCATTCTTTTGCCAATACCACACTGTCTTGCTTACTGAAGCATTATAGTAATTCTTGAAATGGAGTCCTCCAACTTTGCACTTTTTTAGTATTATATGAGCTGTTCTAGGTCCTTGGTCTTTTTGTGTTAACTTTACAAGGAGTTTGTTGATATCTTAAAAATAAATTACTTGAATTTTGAATTGAATGGCACTAATCAAGTTAGAACTAATTGACATCTTAACAATATCAAGTCTTCTAATCCATGAGCATGGAATATCCCTCCACTTATTTAGATGTTGGATTTTGCCAGTATTCTCTAGCTTTTTACACACAGATTCCATACATATTTTGTTAAATGTATGCATATGTTCTGATTTTGGGGGTTACTATTGTAAATGGTAACATAATTTTCATTTCAAATTCTGACTGTTCATTACATATAGGAAAGCAATTGACTTTGGTATATTTATGTTGTATCCTGTGTCCTTGCTATATTCACTTGTTAGTTCCAAAATTTTTTTATTTTACTTTTTTAGATTTTTCTTCTTTTGTAGATTATTTGGCATTTTCTACATAGACAATGTATCTACTAATAAAGATAATTTTTCTTTCTTTCTTTCCAATCTGTATATTTTTCTTTAAGCTATTTTTCTTATCTTATTGCTATAGGCACGACTTCCAATATGATGTTGAATAAGAGTGGTGAGAGATGACGTTCTTGCTTTATTTTTGATTTTAGGAGGAATGTACTCAGCCTTTCACCATTAAGTATTATGTTAAGTGTAGGTTTTTTGTAAAAGTTTTTTATCAAGTTGAGGAAGTCTCTTCTATCTAGTTTGCTGAGAGATTTTCATCACAGTTAGATGCTGAATTTTGTTGAATGCTTTTTCTGCATCAATTAATATGATCATATGTTTTTTTTCTTTAGCCTGTTGATATGCCAAATTACACTGATTAATGTTTTGAATGTTGAAACAGCTTTGCATACCTGGTTGGTTATGATGCATAATTTATTTTATGCATTGTTGAATATGATTTATGAATATTTTTTCAAGAGCTTTTCCATCTATGTTTTTGAAAAATATTGGTGTTTCTTTAGCGGGTTTTAGTATTAGGGTAATACTGGTGTTATGATCTGAATGTTTGTGACCCCTCTGCCCAAATTTGTATGTTGAAATTCTAACTTCCACTGTGATTGTATTAGGAAGTGGGGCCTTTGGGAAGTAACTAAGTCATGAGGGCTTACAAAAGAGGCCCCAAAGAGACCTGTCACCCTTTCTACCATGTGAGCACACAGCTAGAAGTCACCATCAGTGAACTAGAAAGCAGGACCTCACCAGACACTAAATCTGCCAGTGCCTTGATCATGGACTTCCCAGTCTCCAGAACTCTGAAAAATACATTTCTGTTGTTTATAAGTTATGCAGTTTATGATATTTTTCTATAGCAGCCCAATTGGATGGAGATAGCTAGTTTCATAAAATGGATTTGGAAGCAGTCCCTTTGCCTCTATTTTCTGGAATATACTGTGGGAAATTGTTATTATATTAATGTACTGGTGAAAGTATCAAGTCCTAGAGTTTTCTTTTCTGAAAGGCTTTAAATTATTTATTTAATTTCTTTGAGTATAAGACTACTCTCTTTTTGTGAGTTTTGGTAGTTTGTGTCTTTCGAGGACTTGATTCATTTCACTGTGGTTATATTTATGGGCATGAAGTTATTTGTAGAATTACTTAATTATCCTTTTACTGTCCTGAAATCAGTTACTGATGCCCCCTCTTTCATTTCTGATGTAAGTAATTTGTGCCTTTTTCTCCTTGCTTACCTGACTAGATGTTTATCAATTTTATTACTCTTTTCAAAGGCAAATCTTTTGTTTCATTGATTTTTCTCTATTGTTCTTGTTTTCAATTTAATTAATTTCTGCTCTGATTTTTATTATTTCCTTTCTTCTCCTTGTTTTAGACTTAAATTGTTCTTTTTTCCTAGTTTCCTTAGAAGGTAATTGGAATGAATGAGTTTAGGTCTTTTTTCCTAACAAATATATGTATTTAATGTTATCAATTATTATTCTGCTTTTTGTCACTACAGATTAGTTTTCATTTTCAAAAAAATACAAAATATTATGTAAATGGAATCATACCACTTGTATGTTTTTTCTCTGCCTTCTTTCACTCAGATATTTTTAGATTCACCCACGTTCATGCGTGTATCAACAATTTATTGCTTCTTATTGCTCAGTAGCATTCCTTTATATGGATGTGTCACAATTTGTTTATTCATTTACCTATTGCTGTACCTTTGGATCATTTCCAGTTTTGAGTCCTGAAAATAAAGCTGTTATTAGTATTCATGTAAGAATCTCTTTGTAGATATATGCTTTCATTTTTCTTGGGTAAATATCTAAGGATGGAATGGCTGAGTCATACAGTTAAGGTATGCTTAATTTTGAAGAAACTGACCATCTGTTCTCCAATGTGATTATACCATGTTGCATTCTTACCAGCAGTGTGTAAGAGTTTCAGTTCCTCCATATCCTTACCAACATGAAGAACGGTCAGTGTTTTGAGTTTTAGACATTCTAACAGGTATGTAATTGTATCTTGTTTAAATGTGCATTTCCCTAATTACTAATGACACTGTGTTTGTTTACCATCCACATGCCTTCTCTGGCAAAATATATTTCACTTCTTTGTTTCATTTATAAAATTGGATTGTCTGTTTTCTTATTATTAATTTTGAGAGTATTCTCAAAATAGTGGCATCTACGATAAACCCACAGCTAGCATATTGCTAAACAAACAGAAACTGGAAGCATTTCCCCTGAAAACTGGAACAAGACAAGGCTGCCCACTCTCACCCCTCTTATTCAACATTATGTTGGAAGTCTTAGCTAGAGCAATTAGACAAGAGAAGGAAATCAGAGGTATCCAAATAGGAAAAGAGAAAGTCAAGTTACCTCTCTCTGCTGATGATATGATCCTATACTTTGAAAATCCAAGAGAATCTGTCCAAAACCTGCTTGTACTGATAAAGGACTTTGGCAAAGTCTCGGGGTACAAAATAAATGTGCTAAAGACAGTGCATTCTTATACAACAACAACAAACAGGTGGAGAACCAAATAAAAAGCACAATCCCATTCATAATAGCCACATAAAAAAATGAAATACTTCGGCATCTTCCTAACTGGAGACGGGAAAGACCTTTACAATGAGAACTACAAAACATTGCCTGAAGAAATCCAAGAAGACACAAATGAAAAAATATTCCATGCTCACGGATAGGAAGAATTAACATTGTTAAGATGTCCGTCCTACCAAAGGCAATCTACAGATTCAACGCAATACCCATTAAATTACCAGCATCATTCTTCTCAAACCTGAAAATGAAAATACAGAAATTCATATGGAAACCTAAATGACCATGAATAACCAAAACAATCCTTAGCAAAAGATACAAAGCAGGAGGTATCAGACTCCCAGACTTCAAACTTTACCAAAGACTACAGTAATCAGAACAGCCTGATATTGGTACAAGAACAGGCATATGGACCAATGGAACAGGATAGAGATTCTGGAAACAAAGTCTCAATTTCTCAACCAAGCCATCTTTGACAAAGCTTCCAACAACAACCTCTGAGGAAAGGAAACCTATTCAGTAAATGGTGCTGGGAAAACAGGCTGATCACATGCAGAAGATTGAAGCAGGACCCCTACCTATCACCATACACAAAAATTAACTCTAAATGGATCAAAGATCTAAACATAAAACCTCAAACCATAAGAATCTTAGAAAATGCAGGAGACATCCTTATGGAAATTGGAACTGGCAACCAATTCCTGATCAAAACTCCAAGTGCCCATATCATAAGAGTTAAGATAGATAAATGGGACCTCATCAAACTGACAAGCTTCTGCAAAGCAAAAAAACCCATCAAGCGTGGGGAGATAGTCCAAAGAATGGGAAAAAATGTTTGTCAACTGTATATTTAGCAAAGGCATAACATCTAGGATCTACAAGGAACTCAAACGAGCCAAAAGGAAAAAACCAAATAGCCCCACTAAAGAGTGGGCAAAAGACATGAAGACACTTCTCAAAAGAAGATATATGGGCAACCAACAGACACATGAAAAAGTGGTCAGCCTCACTCATCATCAGAGAAATGCAAATCAAAATCACATTGAGATACCACCTAACCCCTGTAAGAATGGCCATCATTAATAAAACAAACAACAACAGATGCCAGAGGGGATGCGGAGTAAAAGTAACGCTTCTTCACTGCTGGTGGGAATGCAAACTAGTGCAACCTCTTTGGAAGACAGTATGGCGACTTCTGAAAGAACTAGAAATTGACCTTCCACATGATGCAGAAATCCCCTACTGGGAATATACCCAGGAGGAACTCAAGTCATTCTACCAAAAAGATACCTGCACGAGCATGCTTGTTGCAACTTTACGCACAATAGCAAATCATGGAACCAACCATGCTACCTATTGAAGCTGGACTAGATTTTAAAAATGTGGTACATATACACAATGGAATATTATACAGCTATAAAGAAAAACAAACATATGCACTTTGCAGCAACTTGGATTGATTTAGAGTCGAGCATACTCAGTGATCTATCACAGAAACAAAGAACAGAGTTCCATATGTTCTCACTCATAAATGGACATTGAATAATTATCATAATACTACAAGAAAGGGATTGGCAGTAGCAGGAAACTGCCAGGGGAGAGGGGCTGGGATTGGCAGTTGAGGAAAACTGCCAGGGGAGGGAAGGGCACACCTCATCAACAAGGGTACCTGCATAATCAACATTTGTACACCAAACCCTGAATGATACTCCACATCTTTATAATAAAAAACATTTAAAAAAATTTTGAGAGTATTTTTATATTCTGGATTCAAGCCTGTTATCAGATACGTGATTTGCAAAATGTTCTAGTCTATGGCCAATTTTTTCATCCTCTTAGTGGTGTGTCTCATCACAAAACAGAAGTTCTTACATTTATTAAGTCCAATTAATCAAATTTTTTATAGGTTCTGCTTTTGTTTCCATATCTAAGTCTTTGCCTAAAGAGTTCTCCAAAATATTTTCTCCCATATTTTCTAGTAGAATTTAGATAGCTATACATTCTAAAATTAGGTCCATAATCCACTTCAAGTTAATTTTTGTATTGAGTGTGAGATACTCCTCAAAGTTGTTTTCATACAGGTGGACTTTCAATTTTTCCAGCATCATTTGTTGAAAGACCATCTTTTTTCTACAGAATTAACTACCTTTGCATCTTTGTTGAAAATCAGTTGTCCACGTATATGTAGGTCTGTTTCTGAAATGTGTTTTTTGCTCTATTGATTTGTCCAGGTGTATGCCAATACCACAGTGTTTCAATCCTGTGACTTTAAAATAAGATCTAAATCAGACAGTGTTAATCTCCCAATTTTGTTCTTCTCTTTCAAAGTTGATTTGTCTATCCCAGATTTATTCTGTTTTATTTTGAATTTTAGGATCAGCTTGTCAATTTTTCAAAAACAGAAAGCTTCAGGAATTTTTGACTGGGATTGTGTTGATTCTGTATATCAATTTGGAGAGAATTACAAACTTAACAATATAGTCATCTGACCTAGAACATGGTATGTATTTCTGTTTACTTAGATTTTATGTAATTCTTCTCAGCAATACTTAGTGTGCAGCTTTTAGTATGCAGGTCTTTCACATTCTTTGTCAGAATTATCCCTAAATATTTTGTATTTCTGAGGTGTTATAAATGGCATTTTGAATTTCAGTTTCTGATTATTCATTGTTAATCATAGAAATGCAGTTGATCCTTAGATATTAACCTTATATCATGCACCCCTTTTAAAAAAATTTTTATTATTAAGTTGTGGGGCACAATTCAGGGTTAGGTATATAAAATTGATCATGCAGGTACCCTTGTTGATGAGGTATGCTCCTCCCTCCCTTAGCTGTTTCCCTGAACTGCCAATCCCACGTTCCCCCTCCCCCCGACAGTTTCCCACTACTGCCAATCACTATAATTGTTCAAGCTCCTCTTATGAGTGAGAACATATGGAACTCTGTTCTTTGTTTCTGTGATAAATCACTGAGTATGATTGACTCCATATCCATCCAGGTTGCTGCAAAGTCCACATATTTGTTCTTCTTTATAGCTGCATAATATTCCATTGGGTATATGTACCACATTTTTTTATTTCAATCCAGCTTCGATGGGCAACATAGTTGGTTCCATGTTTTTGCTATTGTGAATAGAGCTGCAACAAACATACGTGTGCAGGTATCTTTTTTGCAGAATAATTTGAGTTCTTCTGGGTATATTCCCAATAGGGGAATTGCTGGGTCATATGGAAGGTCAATTTCTAGTTCTTTCAGAAATCGCCACACTATCTTCCAAAGAGGTTGTACAAGTTTGCATTCCCACCAGCAGTGCAGAAGCGTTCCTTGTTCTCCACATCCTCACCAGCATCTGTTTTTTGTTTTATTAATGATAGCCATTCTTACAGGGGTTAGGTAGTATCTCAATGTGGTTTTGATTTGCATTTCTCTGATGATGAGTGAGGCTGAGCACTTTTTCATGTGTCTGCTGACTGCCCATATATCTTCTTCTGAGAAATGTCTGTTCATGTCTTTTGCCCACTTTTTAAAGGGGCTGTTTGTTTTTTTCCCCTTCAGTGCATTTAAGTTCCTTGTAGATCCTAGATGTCAGGCCTTTGTCAGATATACAGTTGGCAAATATTTTTTCCTATTCTGTGATCTGTCTCCTCGCTCTCTTGATGGTTTCTTTTGCTTTGCAAAAGCTCATTAATTTGATGAGGTCCCACTTGTCTATCTTATTTCTTAAGGTATTGGCCTTTAGGGTTCTGAATAGGAATTGGTTTCCAGTTCCAATTTCCATAAGGGCACGCACCCCTTTTAAACACATTGATTAGTTCTAGTCGCTTTTGGATATTCTTATATTTTTGCGATTTTTTGTTTGTTTCATGTGAGAGGATAAATTTGCTCTCACTCTTTTTGGTGTTAATTGGAAGTTAAGAGAATCCGTTTTTAGAAGCACATCTTCCTAAAGTCAGTTAGGTCATGGATGGAGCAGTTGTTTGAAATCAGGGCAGATGGCAGCAAGACCCAGCATGCACTGGAAAGAACGAGTCTGGTCTGCTCTGGCTGTGGTTCACGAATGGAGAGGATCATTTTTAGAACACTTCGTCCTAGTCAATGAAAGTGAGATATGTGAGGGTTGGCTTGGGAGTCCCATCTGTAGATGAAAGTGTTAAACCCAGTGATGATTTAGTGTCCACCCTTAAGAGACACTTGCCAACATATGACAGTCATGTAATGGAATACTCTGCAGCCACTAAAACAGATGTCAGAAAGGTCATTGACATGGAAAATCCTTGTGGTTTATGACTGTACTAGTTTTCTAATGCTGCATGACTGTGAATGACAGGTTAAGCAGCTGTAAAAAAAGACCCATTTATTATCTCACAGTTCTGTAGGTCAGAAGTCTAGGTGGGTTCAACTGGGGGATTTACTCGGGGTCTCACAGACTTGAAATCCTAGACTTTCATCTGGAGGATCTGGAGAAGAATCTGTTTACATATTAGTGAAGCTGTTGGCAGAATTCAGTTCCATGGGACTGTAGGACTGAGGGCTCCAACTCTGTGCTGGCTGACCACCAAGGGCTGTTCTCAGCTTGGAGTCTTTCCACGTTTCCTTGGCTTGTGGCCCCTCCATCTTCAAAGTCAACAACCATACATCAAACCCTCTTTATGCGTCTTATCTCTCTGACCTCCCCTTTGGCCTGCCTTTTCTGCCTTTATGGGCACAAGGCTTTACCTTGGGCCCACCCTGATAATCCAGGATAATCTTTCTATACAGGGCTAATTAATTCCCTCAATTAAATCTAAAAAGTTTTCTCTGCCATTAAAGGTAACATATTCGTGGTCATGGCTGCTCGTCATATTCATAAGCTCTGGGGTTTAGGCACAGAATCTTGGGGACCATATTTAAAATTCTGCCTTATACATTACATTTTTACCAAATAAAAACAGGAACGTTTCAAATTTATTATGTGTGATTTAATAAAAAAAATTTTAAATGTAGGTAGTAAAAAAATTATAGGCAATATTTGCTTTTTTCTTTATCCTCTAAGTATTTTTTTTTTACAGCAAACATTTATCTACTTTGAACAGTTTACAAATCTATTTGCAACAGGGAATTTAAGGTGCGTCCTCCTATAGACACAATGTCTTGGGGTGATTGGCGTTCTATGACTTTCCACAAAGGATTTAATACTAAAACTCCATGATGCTCCATACATTATTTCTAGTGGGTAGTAAATTCCAAATTTAATTTGGAATGCCAGGAATAGATGGCTCTGTCTCCCTCTTCCTCCCACCCCCTAAGAGGCATCAGTAGGCAAGGGGGCCAGTGACCAGGTGTTATTAATATTGCAACTACATAAGAAAATGCAAATGCCATTCACTTATGTTTACAGGAACATCTATGCTAGGAGAGAAGGGAACAGAGCTCCCTTACAACACTCCTGCATGCTGGAGCTGGTCTCTTCACAGGCAATTAGTGTGTGTGAGTGTTTGTGTGTCTGTGCTCACCCACAAAAGTGTGTATGCATGAGCCCATGAAGGTACATGAGCCACGTAGACGTGCACATGCGTATGTGGACACGAAATCTCAGTCAATTTGTGTTTTTTCCCAGAAAAATAAGAGTCCACCAAGGAAGCTTCTGTTTGTCTGAGAGTTTAGGTTACTGCGAATTTCTTGAGGAGCCTGTCGGGGTGATTATGTGCCTGTAAACTTCTGCCTTCTGCAACCCTCTCCCCTCTCTCCCCACCATTCTCTCCACCCTCACTCTGTAGTGTCAGCGCCCAGTTACACAAACTGTGGAACATACACAGCAGGGAGTCAGCCTAGCAAGAAAAAGGATTGTTGGATATTACTACACCCAGCAACATGGATGAATCACCAGAGAAATATGCTGAACAAAAATGATACACGCACTGTGAGTCTAATCACATATTATTCTTGAAATGGCAAGATTATAAAAATGGAGAACAAAGTATTGGCTGCCAGGGGTTGAAGAGAAGGGGAGGGAAGGAGGCAACAAGAGGAATCCTTTGGTGATGGAGATGGAACATAGCTTGACATCGGTGATGGATCTCCACGTGGGACAGAGTGCACGGGACTAAACGCACACGCATGTGCACCCATGCAGAGTCCAGAGCAATATTCTGGCTGTGATGTTATGCTGTTCTGTAAAATGCTGTCTTTGGGGGAAAACTGGGTAAATGGCACAGAGTATGTCTCTGATTTAGTGCTTACAACTGCATATGAATTTACAATGATCTCAACATTTAAAAGTTTAATTTAAAAAAATGAGAGAGAAATATTTTTCTCACACAAACACAATGTAGGGAATTCCTAACCGGCAGACCTGCCCTGCAGGAAATGTTGAAGAAGTTCTTCAGACAGAAGGAATATCCTATCCATCAGAAACTGTGATCTGTACAGGCAGAGGTGAGTGTTGGAGAGGGAATAAATGGAGGTAAAATATGATCATTCATTTTTCCTATCCTTTTTAAAAGTTTAATTTATTTTTACTGAGGTAAACACATATACATAAAATCCACCATCTTTACCCTCTTAAGTGTACAGTTCAGTGGTAATAAATACATTCATATTCCTTCATTCCCCCTTCCCCCCATTTTTCTTCTTCTTAATTATCCTAAATTACTAATTGTGGTTTTGCAGGTTTCTTCTTATATTTTTGAGCCAATTTTTGTTCCAGTGTTAAACACATTTCCGGAAATCTTGTAGACCTTAAGTAGGTCTTGTGCCCAAGATTTTGTGGCTGGACTGGCCTCAAAAGAACCCTGATGGCCCATGATTCTCTCAAGGTACCCTTGCCTCACCAAGTCATGATCCCCATCTCTT
Organism: Carlito syrichta; assembly: GCF_000164805.1. Taxonomy (NCBI): domain Eukaryota; kingdom Metazoa; phylum Chordata; class Mammalia; order Primates; family Tarsiidae; genus Carlito; species Carlito syrichta. The sequence continues at coordinate 9,993 of NW_007248561.1, read as the reverse complement.
TGAGGAACCAAGACAGCTTTTGTTAGAGGGGACCCCTGATCCCCTCAGCACACAGATACTGTCCAGGGCCATGGTGGTAAGTGACAAATTCAAGGGCACTGGAGTTGGCCAGACTTGAGTTCAAACCCCAGCTCTGATTCTTGGTAGCTGTGTGACCTTGGGCAACTTACATATCCTCTCTGGTTCCAGGTCTCATATGTAATAGTATGTTGCAGACAGCTGTGAGTTATAGGACACATGGGATAGAGGACTTTCTCATTAGGGTATGTACGTGTTAATAGTTGCTGTACTCACATAGGAAGCTCTATTCCTTGATGAAATTCATATATAAGATCTACAGTGCTATCAGTAAACAAAATGATCACGTCTCAGTTGTTCTCAAAACTTAGGTGAGGGCCAAGTTTTGGGGAAGTTCTTGCAGCTTAAGAAAATAGCTCTAAATCCAAACAACGCAAAGAAACAATAATCTTACCTTCCTCCCTTTCTCCAAATCCCCTTGAGAGTAGGGGCATTGTGCGGGCTTCCTCGTCACTCCCCAGATCTGGCATCAGAGTTTTAAAGTAGTTCTACACTCCATTCTGCCTGGAATGCTCTGCCCCTGATCCAAGCATGTCAGTCCTGTATCACCCGTCCCATCTCCAGGATTGCCTATCAGGCACCCCTCCTGACCACTATCTAAAGCAGAGCAACCTCCCTCCCACTCCAGCCCTCTCATTCTCTCTACTTTCTTCAGGGTACTCGCCACAATCTGAAATCACCTCATTCATTTATAGCTTACTTGATTTTTTTACTGTTTTCTCCTTCAGGCGATCAGCTCCATGGGACAAGGGACAATGGTCAGAAAGCTCTGGTGCCCAGATCTGAACCCAGCACTCTGTATGGGTGGTCCCCAGTACCTCTTTGTAAATGAATGATTGCCCCTGCCCTCCCTGGCATGAGGACTCACCCTACAAAAGCAACCCTGGTCCCTGACCCCCTGGAGCGTCATTCCCAGACCACACCGGGAGCTGCTGGCACAAGCATGACAGGATCCAATGACCCCAGACAGTCACGTGGGGTTAGGCCAGAGGACATAAGTTTCTCAAGCCTCGCCAGGGCCCTGGGCAGGAGGTTCTGGGCAAGGAGTGACAGAGCATGTCTTCCCCCCACATGTGAAGCCATGTACCCAGATTACTTGGGATCAGGGAGTGGTGCTAATTCAGCGAACACCAAGGCAGAGGGCTTGTACCTTGGGAAGATTTGCTTCTTGTCTTTTGTTCTCACGTCACCCCCACTGCTAGCTGAGCTGCCCCACTCCCACAGCGGTCCTCACACTGCCGTAATAACCAGCTCAGCTGCCTGTCCCGTGGCCTGCTGAGCTGCCGTCAAGACCAGAGGGACTCCCTGCCCCCCACCGCATGCGCGTGTGGTATGTGTATATCCACCGAGGGACGCTTGTCAGGAGGCTCCAGGAGAGAAATGACTATTCCATAAAGATTCCATTTTTGTTGGAGTCTATCCATAGCTCTATATTATCATAAAAATTCAATAGGAAACTTTCATAAAAAAAGGAGGGGTAATTAAAAATAAATAGAGACAGCTCCAGCAGAGGTGGAAGATTAAAGACCAAGAGGCCCAGCACAGACAGAGGAATTTTATGAGCTTCCAAAGAAAGAATAACATACCACATTAAAAAAATGTGCCCAGTAGAGATGGTTCTGCCTCCTTGGGTGAGACGAGCCAACCAGATGGGGACGGTCATTCAGGGCCTGTGTGACACGCGGCCTTCAAGAAATGAGCAGCTGGGTGTGTCAGAAGCCAGGGGGACATCAGGATCCACGGAGGAAAGCCTGGCCCATACTGGATCCATGGAGATCTAGAACTCAGTGCAAAGATAGCCCTCTGCGATTTCATGACCTGGGGATTGGGTTGTTGCCCCAGCAATCATATAACAGGAGAAGGAGCTTTTAACTAACCTCTGATCTCTAGACAATCTTCAGCCAAAAAATTCAACTTCAAGGTCCCAACTTTCTCTCTATTGGACTATTTTTCTGATGACAAATACAACAGATGATCACTGTAGACATTCTGGAAATACAGAAAAGTAAAAAAGGAGATCAAAACTGACCATAGTCCTTTCACCCAGCTCTGCTCATCTATCATCCTGACATTTTTCCTTTCCAGTCTTTGGAAAAATACAGATTGTAAAGAAGAAAACAAGAAAAAGGACATGGATATTGGAAATCAGGGCAGGATGAGGGGGGATCCCGCCATCCCCAGCCAATCAGAAGTGCACAGTGGCTGAGTTTGCAGGGACAGGGCTGAGTGATTGAGAGCAGTAACAGGAGATGGAGGGCAAGCTGCAATCCTGCCCATCAGAATCCCAGGTGGCTCAAAGGAGAAACTAAGGCTTAAAAATGGGAATGGGAAAGGAAGTGATGGATGGTGGGGTGGGGAGACGGCTCATGGCTTTACAATCAAACAGAAGCAGTAAGATAGGACTGCCTGTCTGTGTAAAACAGTCTATCTGCAAAGCCCATGAGTGTGTGGACATTTCTGTCCTTGTTTCCAAGTTCCACACAGTTGGTGATGGTCTCTGCTTCTGGAGTCAACACCTTATGGCTCGGTCTAAGCTATGACTTTAACAGCTGGGCATACACACATTTCTGGAGATGAGGTCACTGCTTCACTTGCAGCATTGGGGGCTGGGAGCCATGAGATCCTAGGACCACTTTTGAGGGAATAGCAAGTCCCAGATATCCATAAACACAATCTCATAATTGGGAGGAGACAATTCTTGTTACTGCTACTCTTTTGTTATACCTTCCTCATCCTCATCATCACTGTGATGCTAAAGATGGCAACTAGACCAAGTGAGTACTGCCTTGGGCCAGAGCTGAGCCAGGAAACCATTTGGACGACAGTAAAAAATGCTTTTGAGTGACTTTTTTTCAATCAAAGTAAACATGGCTATACAGTAAGTCTCCTGCACACAAACAAATGCCATTCCTATAGCATGTTTGTAAGTCTAATTTGTTCATAAGTCCAACAAAGTTAGCCTAGTTGGCTAACTAACACAATTGGCTGTATAGTACTGTACTATAGTAGGTTTATACTACGTTTCACATAAAAAAACAAACACAAACAAGAAAGAAAACATCTTTAATCTTATAGTACAGTACCTTGAAAAGTACAGTGTACAGTACAACAGTTGGAATTCAGGGGTTGGTATTGAGTGAACAGACAAGAAGAGTTACTGACTGGATGAGGGAGAGGGGGTGGGAGATGGTAGAGCTGAAGAATTGTCAGCAATAGGAGATTGGAGGTCAAGCTGCAATTTCACTCACATCTGATGGTGATGGCACAGGTTCTGGTCCCTTGCTGGATTCAGTTCCATCTACTCTCTTGAGAAAACAATGCAGTGATGTCGGGGTAGTAGCTCTTTTTTTCTCATCATAGATGACACAGTAGCACTGGATTGCATTCTGAATGGCTCCTTTAAACTTAGTGTATCATTCTACATTTGGGTTTTGTGCCTCAATAACAAACAGTGCCTCCTCAAATAATGCAAATGCATGTTCGCATCTTCAAAAGTTTGCACCTTGAAGGTTCATGTGTAGAGGATCTGCTGTATTGAATTCTAAGGAGAAAGACTTGACTAATCTTACAACTTGGAGTTTTAAATTTTTGAATAGAGGACGGTGTAGGGGAAATCTGCATGGTTTTAATAATGCAGCCCGTGGCTGGTGTTGAGAAGTAGCCCCAGATAGCCTTCTGGCCCCTCCTGCAATCAGGCACAGCCTCTGCCATGACATCTGCCACTCACTGGGGTCCTGGGACTCTTGCTGGTGGGGTTAAGAGAAGCACTGCCAGATGTGAAGCCGGCAAGGGATAGGCCTAAAGTGTCTTCACCAAGGTTGCTGTGTGGCCTCCTTCTACTGGTCACTAGCTCCATGGGGCAGGCCTGACCCTTCCTTATCCATGTCCTTACTTCCACCACAGTCATGAACTTACCATTGCAAATATATATATTTTAAAAACATGTTTAGCTAGATGAACTCCAAGTAAGAGAAAAAACCCTGGAGAAGACCAAGTCTCGTCCACCCCTTGCTCTCTTTTCAAATGAAGAGAACAAAGTCTGGGCAGATGGGAAAGCCCAAGGACACATGGCAACCACAGACGACCCAGGGCTCACCCCCAACTTTCACCAAAGGAATCTATAGAGGATGAAGGGGGGGGGACGCTATGTATTTTCTTTTTCCACAGAAAGGTATGAATCTGTAGGGAGGAGGAATGGGAAACCCACTAGATTTATAGGAAAGGAAATTTCATGGAAAGTGGCTGTTTTCTGAGATGCTCCTGGATTAGTCCTCATAGACTTTTTCAGATTCCAAGAGTATTTGGATGCTGGAATTAGACTTCCTTGGGCTGAATACCAGGGCCCCATTTGGTAGTGAGGCCTTCTCAGGTCACCTCTGTTCTCTGAGCCTCCACCTGGGCACCTCAATCCCAGGTCATGGCACTAGCTGTCCCCATAGCTCACCAAGAGGATCATGAGATCATCTGTGCACAGCACTGGGCAGAGGGCCTGGCATGCGGTTACTGCCCAGTAAACATTGACCACCATTGTTATCATTATTCATGGCCTCCCATCCTCCAAGAAACTTAGAAACACTCTTCTCCTAGAGCTATTCTGGACTGTCAAGACAATCGAGGAGGAACCAAAGCTAATGTGACTGAGCCACTTGATACTCTTTGGTTTTAAGTCTTATCTCAAGATGGGAGCATGCAGATGGGCCAACAGTGGAGACTGGTCCTTAGGGGAAGGAAATCGGTCTTTCAACAATGTGTGTGTATGGGGGGCGGGAATTGCACTTGAGTTTTTTTTTACTGTGCATATATTAATTTCAAAAAAAGTATTGATAACAAAAGAATGTCATAGTTACTCATGAAAAATAATTATACAGACACTTTATATGTTTTAAGACAACACAAGGACTCAAACCGCAATCTAGTAAATACATCTGCCCTGTGTCCCAGCAGCCTAGGAATAAGTCCCTAGGAACAGGGACAAGGATTATGTGTCTTTGGTTCCAGCAAGAAAAGTGAGGGTGTGCACAGGCCAGGACTGGGGAGAGGGAGTTAGATCCAGGCTTTTCTCTCATTTTAATAATCAAGAGGTTGGGGCCAGGGTCGGTGCCTCAGCCTGTAATCCCAACACTCTGGGAGGCCAAGGTGAGTGGATTGCCTGAGCCCATGGGTTCGAGATCAGCCCGGGCAACTTGGCGAGAGCTTGTCTTTACAATAAAACAAAAAAATAAGGTATGCGCACCTGCAGTTCCGGCTACTTGGAAGGCTGAGGCAGAAGGATCACCAGAGCCTAGCAGGTTGACGCCGGGGTGACCGTGAGTGTGCCACTGCACTCCAGCTTGGGAGACGGAGTGAGATTCCAACTCAAATAATAACAATAATAATAATAATAATAAAGAGGTTGGGATCTCTGTTGAAAATTGAAATATGCAATGAACAAAAAGGAAGGAAGAAAAATAATATTAATAAAAGCAATGATGGTTCATATTTAGATAGTACTTTCTATGCACCAGAAACTATTTAAGACTTTTTAATATAATAGTGAATATAATCCTAATACCAATGCTATGGGAAAGGTGCTATTACTGTGTTACTTAACAGATGAGGAAACTGAGACCCAGAGAGTTTAAATAATGTGCCCAAGTCATATGTCTGGTATGTGTTGGAGTTGGGTTAAACCAGAAGGACTGGCTTCAGAGTCCACATATGTTTCTATTCCTTTGCAATATGTGGCCAACGTATTCAGATTCTCAAATTCTCTTATTTGAAGAGCTCAAATAATAGTAGAGAAACTACAGCCCATAACCCCAGATCCAAATGGACAGGTGTCAAGTCTAAGGGATCCTATGGTTGTATTCTCACCATGCATAGAATTTCTCCAATTGTCACACAATTAGATGAGGACAAAACAGAGGCAAAAGTCAAGGTTCTTTCAGTTCAAGCTGCAGGGGGATAGGGAAGGGATGAGAAAGAGTTGCAGATGGAGCAATGGGATCTAAAGACCCGCGGTGGCCAAAATTAAGTTGAACTTAAGAGACATGACCTATAGGAGGTGATTTGGTCATGATGGTGGAGCACTCATGAGTGGGATTGAGACCTTATAAAAGAGACCTGAGGGAGCTTGTGTGCCCCTTCCACTATGTGAGGATGCAGTAAGAGCATCATGTATGAAGCACAGAGCAAGCCCTCACCAGGCACTGAAGCTGCCTGCTCTGTAATCTTGGACTTCCCAACTTTCAGAACTGTGAGAAGTAAATTTCTATTATTTATATGTTACCCAATCTGAAGTATTAATATGATGTTATAGTAGCTCAGATGGACTAAGACAGGCCCCCATCCATCTCTGCTAAAGGAGCTGCAGGACCTGGAATGAGGACCAGATCCCTTTCACATCTTATCTGTAAGAAGCAGGGCTCCGTGTTTATGTCAACCCGGTCTTGATCTAAAGATTAGTGCTGCACAGCTGGAGGGGACTTTGGTAACTTCTGCTTCCTGCCTTGCTCTCTCATTGAAGAGCCAGGCCCCAAGTAAGGGAAGGACTTGACTACATGCACCAGGTTCACAGTAGAGAAAGGACGGCCTCCCAGGTCTCCTGAAACAGGTGCTCTAGAGTCTAGACCTTTAATCAAAGATGGCTGAATGCCACCTCCACCCCACCCTGTCCTCCGGAAAGCCTCTCCTGCCACCTCCTTCTGCAGTTAGGCTCTGCCAGGCTGTTTCCCGCTCGCTGCATCGTTACAGCAACACTCCCAGCATCTTTTTGGACATGAGCCTGGCTGCACTGCCAGGATGTGGGGCTCTCGGGTCTTCCCTCTTTGCTACAGTGCTGGTCTAGCTGGATGGAAAAGCAAACAGGCAAGGGTTTGCTGCTGAAGATAAGCCTGTGAGGTAACAGCCTGTGGTCATCCTGGGGGCTAAAAACCTCTCCATTCCTGTCTTAGTTCATGTTCTGTTGCATATAACAGAATACCAGAAACTGAGTCATGTACAAATTTTAAAAAACTTATTTTTTGCTATTTTGGAATCTGAGAAGTCCAAGGTCCAAGGTCAAGGGGCCACATCTGGTAGGGTGGTAGGGCCTTCTTCCTGGTGGGGATTTTCTGCAGAGCCCTGAGTCAGTGCAAAGCATCACATGATAAGGAGGCTGAGCATGCTAACCTGCTTGCTCAGGTCTCTCTTCCTCTTCTTATAAAGCCACCAGTTTCCCCCTTGATAACCTTTTAATCCATGAGTGGATGAGTGCATTCACAAGGGGTAAAGCCCTCATGATGCGATAATTTCTTAAAGGTCCACCTCTCAATACTGCCACATTGGGGATTAAATTTCAACATCAGTTTTGGAGAAAACAAACACTCAAAGCATAGCAACTCCCCAGGAATCGACTCACTTCTCCTTCCTATGAGGTGGCTTCTTTACCTTCCAAAGGATCTGGCCATCCTGACTCTAGGCATCTGAGATGGATCTGAGCAAATCTGAATTGAGGCTACACCTCTTAAGTTCAACTTAATTTTGGCCATCACTAGGCTTTAAAGCCCATCACTCCATCTGCTACTCTTTCTCACCCCTTCCTTATCCCCCTGCAGCATTCAGCTTGACTGAATGTGTCCTGAGACAAGCCTCATGTAAACACCAGGCAGTATCCAGCTTCACCACACCGCGCTTACCTGGTTGGTCTCCTGGGAATACAATTAGAAATAAAATGGCCCAGAGGAGACAAAGGAGATGCATCACTAACTCTCACACCTCCACACACAGTCCCACATACACTCAACCTCACACGCATGCAACCTCATGCATACACACACGCAACCTCACACACTCACACATGTGCAACTTCACACGTGCATGCACTCAACTACACACAGACATACACGTGCAACCTCACACACACGTGCAACTTCACACACTCACACACATGCAGCCTCACACATGCACACACTCAACTGCACACACACACACTCTCAACCTCAGACACTCGCACACACTCAACTGCACATACAGACGCAACCTCACACACATATATGCAGCAAAATGCACCATATATCCCCAGGTGGGAGTAATAAAAGGTCGATCAATTTCCTTTTGAAGCACTAAGACTTTGATGAAATTCTCCATCATTTCATGATTGCTTTCTCAGATGAGGACCCTGACTTTACTAGAAAAAAATGTGGTGAGATGAACCTAAGTATTGCTGCAGAAAATATGTACTAAGGAATATGCAACATTGGTCTGGGCATTGGAGAAATTGGATATTGTGGGGAAAGGCTATATGTGTGTTTGCTCTATACCTTTCATTTCCTGAATGATTATGGAAGGTGGAGAAGCATTTACCTTTGGAAATACAGTAGATGGGGTTGATGTGAACCTACACACACCACCATTATAGACAAATACAGATATTATGGATCCGTGCTCAGTTAAAATCCATTCACCTATATTCCAATTGGTTCATTCCTGCCTGGGTGAGTTAATGAAACAAGAATCACAGGCACTTCAAAAGACCATGACTGTTCATTCAATCATTAACATTCTCCCTGGATGCTTCTCTGAGTTTAGCCTTTTATATTTTTCTCTCTGAAATATGGTAGATACCACAATTACTCCTTCACAATTATAATGTGTCGCTGTTTTCAGAACAAAGTCTGATCTCAGTCTCTGATCTCTGTACCCACAGTGGGAGTTAGTCAATGTGACTCCAGGCAAGCTCTTTCATCTCTCTGGGCCCAGTAAATAAAGAAGTTAAAGAGAAGGCAGTTCTTATGGACAAAGTTAGATCCAATGATAAAGTCTAAATTCGTCAACCAGAAACATTCATCATTGCTCAAGGGCCCAGGGCCACCAAGAATTCTTCTGATTAACTTTCTCCTCGAGGTTCCTATGTCTTAAAAGCCATACCTCACTTACCAATGTTAATGCATTTTTCCAATTTGGGTTGACCAAAAGTGTACTTACCCATCAAGCAGTGTTTCTGATGAGCAAGAGAAAAACAATGTCTCCATGAAAAATGGTTATGGAATTATGATGTAATGCCAACAAAAAGTAATGACATTTAAGGTCTGAGTTATGGGTAACTCTGTATTTTATATTTGAAAATACACAGTGCTTATAACTTATAGAAACTGTCCTTCAGCCCTATACTACCTTCATGAATCCTTTTAGAATCAAGGGAACTTGAGCTGGGAAATACTGGGTCTGAAAATCTCTAAAGTTCTGTCATTCTATGATATTTAGCCTAAGAAATTCTGTGTGCCCAGAGGAAAGGACATCAAAAACTGTCACAAAATCAAAAATTGTCACTGTCACTTGTTGACAGTGAGAATATAATTTGGTATAATCTTTGTGGAGGCCAGTTTTGCAATACATTTTAAAAACCTTAAAGTGAGTATAGGAAAAGTTCTGGTTCTGATGATGGTTAAGTGTCTCCCACCGGTCCAATCCTTTTGCAGATAAGATTTATAAACTCGGAGCAAAATATTTTTTTTTAAAACTGTTTGAAAGCATTGGAGAGCAACGAGAAGCAGATAGAAACTGGAATTTGGCCCTAGAAAGAAGAAATTTCACTGGTGAGATCTGTGCTTATATTGTAGAATGGGCTCTTCCCATTCTGTCAGGCAGAAAGCTTCAATCTTACTGCTTGAGGTGTCAGAAAACAGATCTCAGGGTTACCAGAGCTGCTAGTAATTGAGGCAAGGAGGGATAAATCCTAGAAAGAACTAAAAGTTTTTAAAACTAAGTAAAAATTTCAACAGATTGCCCACTGGCTGAGAAGCAGAATTTGGAGTTTGAACTCCACCAATTTTTCCACGATCGGTTTTTTAAACATTGTGGGCATTCCAACAAAAACCCAAGAGGCAGGAGTCATACACAGAAGTATAGTCTACACACACACACACACACACACACACACACACACACACACACACA
>NW_007248560.1:362378-373392 GCF_000164805.1 Carlito syrichta | reverse complement strand
CAGGAGAGAGCTGGAGGGAGCAGGGACCCAAAACTTCCCCGCACGCTGCAATACCTGGCATTAGGAAATGAGGTAAAGTTTGTTGATAGGTGGGCAGGACAATGGAAGTCTCTGCCTGGAGAATGGCAAGGCAGTTTAAGCAGGTCTGTTTTTCTCCGCTTGTCTGGGTCCTCTGGTTTGGGGTCTCATGCTGAGTGCCTCAGCCAGGGTGGACCCGGAGTTCCAGAGCTCCAAAGTTCCAAAGGGCAGGCTCTAAACAGCGAGAGTGGCGCTGGGACCCTACAAAGTATTTCAACCAGAAATGGAACCAGCGTCTCTGAGGGGCGGGTGCCCAGAGCCTCCCTGTGTGACTGGTGGCTTGATGCCGGGTGCCCGGGCTTGGAGACAGTGCAGCCGGGGAGGGATCTGGAGGGGGCTGGGACCGGAGACTTCCACACACGAGTAGAACGGCAGCAGTGGGGGGAGGGGCGCAATATCTGGCCTTGCGTGGGACTGAAGTTCCTGGGCCTGACCCCAGCGCGGTTGGTGGTGGGCTGGGGGATGAGGGTAGCGAAGTGATAGCCTTTTTGGGAACTCACGTTCAGAGAATCTCACCAGTTCACCTATGCCATCGCCATCTTGCCCTGTCTCCTAATTTTTAATTTTTAATTTTAAATATTTGGAGTACAATTCAGGGTTAGGTATACAAATGTTCATGATGCAGGTACCCTTGTTTATGAGGTGTGCCCCACCCTCCCCTGGCAGTTTCCCACTACTGCCATCCCTTTCTTATAATAAGTATTACAGTTGTTCAAGGTTTGCTTATGAGTGAGGACATCTGGTACTCAGTTTTCTGTGATAGATCACTGAGTATGCTAGACTCTAAAACCATTCAAGTTGCTGTGAAGTCCATATGTTTGTCCTTCTTTATGGCTGCATTATATATATATATATATATATAATTGTTTTTGAGTCTGTCACTCAGGCTGGAGTGCATTGGTAGGCTCACGGCCACTGCAGTCTAGACCTGCTGGGCTCAGGAGACCCTTCTACTTCAGCCTTCCAAGTAGCTGGAACAGGCGGGTGCTGCCATGCCCACTTATTTTTTTATTTATTGTAGAGATGAGGCTTCACCAAATTCCCAGGGTGGTCTAGAACACCTGACCTCAGACAATCCTCTTGCCTTGGCTTCCCAAAGTGCTGGGATTACAGGCTTGGGACACTGCACTCAGCTTGTATGATATTCCATTATGTGTATATGTACCACATTGTTTTATCCAGTACAGTTTTGATGGGCAACAGGGTTCATTCCATGTTTTTGCAATTGAGAATAGTGCTGCAATAAACATGCGTGTAAGTTGCTGTATCTTTTTTGTAGAATGATTTGAGTTCCTCCAGGTATATTCCCCAAAGGAGGATTGTTAGGTCATATGGAAGGTCAATATCTAGTTTTTTCAGAAATCACCACACTGTCTTCCAAAGAGGCTGCTCTAGTTTGCATTCCCACCAGCAGTGTAAAAGCATTCCTTTTTCTCCACATCTTTACCAGCATCTGTTACTGTTGTTTTTAATGTGACTAAATTGTTTAATAAAGGAAAGAAAAAATATTTGTTCGCAAGATTCTTAATTTAATATTATAATAATTAAAAATGAATTATAGAAAAAGCATTTCAATCCCCATATTGCCAGACCAAGATAAAAAATTTCTTTGACTTTGTACAAAATGCATGCATACTCTTTGAAAGTATTTCTAATATTAGAATTTTAATGTATAGTATAATAAACATAATGATTGTAAATGTCATCAAGAAAGATAGGTGAAATTCATTTAGTTTTTAAATACCAAATGCTTTCTTTTACAACCATATTTCAAACTTTGTTTCAGGCCCTGGGATTCCTTTGCAATAGCTGTGTCTACTTGGACTACCACTTCCTCATATGAGGTACAAACAACATTCAAGGGTAGAGTTTATAGGTATGGACTTGGGTGCTAGATCACTGGGTGTCAACATCAGTTCAGCCACCTACTAGCTGTGTGATAATGGGTAAGAAATGATGGCCATTCTTACTGGGGTTAAGTTGTATCTCAACGTCATTTTGATTTACATTGCTCTGATGATTAGCGAAGCGGAGTGCTTTCTCATGCATCTGTTGGCTACCTATATCCCTTCTTTTGGGAAGTGTCTGTTCATTTCTTTTGCCCACTTTTTAATGGGGCTGTTTTTTGTTTGTTTGTTTGTTTTGTTTTTTAATTTTGACATTTATGAGTTCCTTGTAGATTCTGGATGTGAAGCCTTTGTCAGATATACACTTGGCGAATAGATTTTCCTATTCTGTGGGCTGTCTCCCCACTCTCTTGATGGTTTTTTTTTGCATTGCAAAAACTTGTCACTTTGATGAGGTCCCACTTGCCTATCTTATCTCTTATGACATGGGCACTTGGATTTCTGATCAGGAATTGGTTGCCAGTTCCAATTTTCCTGAAGGTGTCTCCTGCATTTTCTAAGATTCTTATAGTTTGAGGTTTTACATTTAGGTTTTTGATGCATTTAGGGATGATTTTTGTTTATGGTGATACGTAGAGTTCTTGTTTTCAATCCTCTGCATGCGACCAGTCCGTTTTCCCAGCACCATTTACTGAATAGATTCTCCTCTCCTCAGTGGTTGTTGTTGGAGGTTTTGTCAAAGGTGAGTCGGTGGAGAAATTGAAGTTTTGCTTCCAGAATCTCTACGCTGTTCTTTTGGTCTGTATGCCTGTTCTTGTACCAATACCAGGCTGTTTTGATTATTGTAGTTTACAGTCTATAAGTGTGATACTTCCTGCTTCGTTTCTTTTGCTAAGGATTGTTTTCACTATTCGTGGTTGTTTATTTTTATATGAATTTCTGTATTGTCATTTCCAGGTCTGAGAAGAATGATGTTAATAATTTAATGGGTATTGTGTTAAATCTGTAGATTGCCTTTGATCACGTGGACATCTTAACAATGTTGATTCTTCCTATCTACGAACATGGGCTATTTTTTCCATTTGTTTGTGTCTTCATAGATTTCTTTGAGCAGCATTTTGTAGTTTCCATTGTAAAGTCTTTCACATCTCTGGTTAGGAAGATGCCAAAGTATTTCTTTTCTTTTTTTTTTTTTTTTTTTGGTGTGACTATTGTGAATGGGAGTGGTTTTTTGTTTTTTGTTTTTTTTAATTTGGGTCTCTGCCTGTTTGTTGTTGGTATATAAGAATGTGACTGACTTTTGCATATTTATTTTGTACCCTAAGATTTTGCCAAAGTCCTTTACCAGTGTAAGCAGGTTTTTGACAGATTGTCTTGAACTTTTGAGATATAGGATCATATCTTCAGCAAAGAGAGCTAACTTAATTTCCTCTTTCCTATTTGGATACCCCTGATTTCCCTCTCTTGTCTAATTGCTCTAGCTAGGACTTCCAACACAGTGTTGAACAGGAGGGGTGAGAGTGGGCAGACTTGTCTTGTTCTGGTTTTAAGGGGGAATGTTTCCAGTTTCTGTCCATTTAGTAATAGGCTAGTTGTGGGTTTAACATAGGTGGCACTCACTATTTTGAGGTATGTTCCTTCTATACCTAGGTGTTGGGTTTTTATCAAGAAGGAATGCAAGATTTTATCAAGTTTTTTTCTACCTCTAATGGTATAATCATGTGGTTCTTTTTTTATATATGATGTTGTAATTATTTACATTTATGGTCTTGAGAATGTTGAACCAGTTCTGCATTCCAGGACTGAAACCTACTTGGTCATGGTGACTGATTTTTAATATGTGTTGTTGGATCTCATTTGCTAGAATCTTGATGAGAATTTTTGCATCTATGTTCATTAGAGATATTGGCTTGTAGTTCTCTTTTTTTGTTGGATCTTTAGTTGGTTTAGGTATCAGTGTGATGTTAGCTTTGTAAAATGATTTGGGGAGAATTCCATCTTTCTCAATTGCCTGGAATACTTTTAATAGTATTGGTATCAGCTCCTACTCGTACATTTTTTAGAATTCGCTGGAAAACTGTCTCATCCAGGGATTTTTTTTGTAGGTAGTTTTTTTAATGATTGAGTCCATTTATTGTGTTGTTATTGGTCTATGTAGTATCCCAATGTCCTCTTGTTTCAACCTTGGTAGGTTGTGTGATGTTAAAAAGTTGTTCATATCATTTAGGTTATCAAATTTGTTTCCATACAGCTGTGGACAGTAATCTCTGAAAATCTTCTGTATTTCTTTGGGTCAAATATGATTTGACCTTTTGTATATCTGAATGTGTTTATGTGGGCTTTTTTTCTCTCTTTTTCTTTGTCATTCTGGCTAGTGGCCATCAATCTTGTTAATTCTTTCAAAGAACCGGTTTTTTGTCTTGTTAATGTTTTCTGATATTTTTGTCTTCTGTGTCCCATTTTGACCTTTTACTTTGGTGATCCAGATTCTTCTGCTAAAGTTAGTGTTTTGTGGTCTTGTCTTTCCAGCTCTCTTAGGTGATTTATTAGGTTGTTAACTTGACTCACCAAGCAGCCTCGGTCCAGGAATGGAGTACCTGCTGCTTCAAGATGTCTCAGATCTCTTGCACCTTTCTCTAGCAAAAGTCCTCACTCCCACCCCATTGATTGTAGGGAGATGCCTGTCTCACTCCAGAGTGGCTATGGTGAGGCAGATCCCACTTTCTAGCTCATATGAGTACTCACACACTCCAAACCTGCCCATCATAATAGGTCAACCCTCTGACTACAGCTATTAGCCGGGAATGAGTATGTGACCCAAGCTACTCTAATCTAGCTCATTCTCTAGAATTACATTTGTCAACACCAGGAAACAGAAGCTTTCTCTTTCCTCTGAAGTCACTAAGGTGGCATGACACCTGAAATTGTACTAGGGACCACTCGCACTGCATGGAAGTAGCTCCTCTAATCAGAACAAAATGAGGACAACACCTAGCAAGGCAGAGAGAGACCACTGTATGCACCTCAGGAGTCCCCAAGGGCAACCATTCTTGTTTTTCTCGGTTATGCAACCAATGAATTAAGCTTCTTACATAAGCTATAGTCCTCTGTTGCTCAACATAAGGATACGTTCTGAGAAATGTGGCATTTGGCAATTTCATTGTTTTGTGAATATCATAGAACGTACTTACATAAACCCAGATGGTGTAGTCTGCTACACACCTAGGCTAGATGGTGTACTCTATTGCTCCTAGGCTAAAGATCTATACAGTCTGTTATGGTACTGAAAACTGTAAGCAATTGTAACACAACAGTAAGTATTTTTGTATCTAAACATAGCTAAACATAGAAAAGATACAGAAAAAATATGGGTGCTATAATCTGATGGGACCACTGTTTTAGGTGTGGTCTCTCCTTGACTGAAACATAGTTGTGCAGCACATGACTGGACCTTGAGCTTGGTTTCTCTCTTCCCACATGTCCTGTTTACTCAATGCTCATGAGGTGCTGTCATTCTATGCTTGTTTGTATGTGGGAATCCTGGATTTCCAACAGAGTGACAGCTCCAAGGGGCCAGAAACCTTGCTTTTCCCTCTCTGGTGCCACAACTCAAGCCCCAGCTAGATGGTCATTTTTAAAGAACAGTTTATTGAATTGTATCACGTATCTTTGTCAGCAGGAATTTGCCTTTACTGTATTCTCCTTCAGGACTGCTGATAACTGAGAAGTATCATGAGTCATACCCCCAACTCACTGACTGAGTGACATTCCTAGGAATGCATGCCCCCAAAGGACATGATAAACATGACTGTGCTAGCTGGAGTCTCTCTCCCCAGCAGGTTACTTACAGCCCAGGCCTCTCCTTCCCTGGAACATCTTGTGCTGTGACTTTTCATTGATGTCTCTGTTTTACATTTTACATGTTGTGTGACTCTGCTCAGACCAACCAAAGACTGATGCCTTTGTTTCCTTCCTGCCATAACTTCTTGCTGTCATAACCATCAGTCAAGCTCAGTTTGGGGACTTGCTCTTCATGACCACGGACAGAATTTGGTAGGGGAAAATTTCAATAGAAGCAAAGGAAGCTACTGGCATCAGATCCTTAGCCCCAAAAGCAAAGGGTGACAAGAAAACAATTTGTCTCAGTGACACATAAGAAGTAACTAAAATTAAGACCTCAAACCAAATCATAAAACTTTTGTGGTCCTTCCCTCCCTGGTGGCATCACCCACAGTCTGCTCCCTTCTCTAGTGCCCTACTCTCCAAAGTCACCTTCTCCTGTGTGTCTCTGAAGGCACATGGCCAACCTCAGATAGGCATCAAGAGATAACCTAATGAAAGTAATTTTTTATTCATTATTCCAAGAGTGAGCTGTGTATTTTGCCTTTTTTTAAAAAACAGAGTCCAATAATAATAATAGCATCACACACTCATGTACCACTTCCTAGGTGCCAGGCACCATTCTAATCACTTTACAAAGATTAGCCCATTTTATTTTCAAAAAAGCCTAGAGAGAGAACAAATATGAGCCCCCCCCAAAAAAACCCAGAATTTGTTTATAAAAATTGTATATTTATTCTTACATGTTTAAACTTTAGTCACCTTCAAAATACTCTGTTTGAACAATACATCCATTGAGATGCTTTTTCTAAGGAAGACTCAAAATCGTTTTTAAACTTATCAATTTTGATGCCTTTTAATGTTTCTGCCATTTGTTGTTTTTGTTGTTTCACCTCTTCCTCATTTGCAAAACATTTTCCTTTGAGGACTTTTTTATTCTGGGGAAAAAAATGTTGCTTGGGGCAAGATTGAGTGAATGGCAAGGGGGCATAGGGCTCATGCCAGTTTTGGTCAAAAACTACTGAACATTCAGTGTAGTGTGGGCAGGTGCTCTTGTAAATCACCCATGATGAAATAGGCAAACACGTTGAAAGAATCTCCCCCACAAAAAAATTCCTCAAAGTCAAACACAGCTTCTTACAATAATGCTAGTTGGTAAACTGATGGATTCCTAGAACACTTAACTAGCAGATAAAACCTTTAGTACAAGGGGCCCATACTTCAAAAATTAATTAATTCCGGTGTTGTTTATTTGGGGGGAGGTCCCCCTTCATATATTCTCCAGTGAGGTTAAGTAATTAACTCACATCCAATGACCTAAACAACAGTACTGGAATTGTTATTATAAGATATCTGAAGTGAACACAACTAGAAAAATGCATTATTTTAAGTTGGAGATCAGGTAGGGTATTGGAAGTTTGGGAATAAGCTGTAGGAGAAATAGGAAAGGAAAGTGGGAAAGATAAGCCACAATGGGCAGGTGGCTGGGCTTACCTTATAGAAATGATCAACCATAAAGAATCTGGACAGGAAGTCAGAGGTTGAGAAGTCTGGAGATGGGCAATACAAAACCCATAGCACCCAGCAAGTCAGCAGGTGGGAATTCAGCAGGCACTACCCAGGAGGGTAGCACAGACATCAGAGGCTCCTCAGAGACACCCTAGCCCTGGATAGCCTCTGGGATGGCTGGCCCCAGTGAGAATGGCACAGACTAAGGAACAGAGGCTCCAATCAGAACTTCAGTAGTTAGGACTTTTCTGGACTGGGATTTTGTCTCCATGGAGAAATATAATCTGAGTTGTATGTGATAATGCATACAATGGTTAGAATGTAGGGAATCCACATATTATAATAATAAATTATTCTTATAATTGTAATTAAGTAAAACATATTATTTATGTTTAATTGCCTTACTATAATGAAATAAAGTGATTATAACTATAATTGTTACATATATAATTCAAACTAAAGCAACTCTATTATAATAAACAAACACTTGATTTGGGCTAGGCTTGGTGGCCCAAGCCTGTAATCCCAGTGCTTTGGGAGGCCAAAGCAGGAGGATTACTTGAGCCCAGGAGTTCAAGACTAGCCTGGGCCACATACCAAGATCTTGTCTCCACAAAATATCAAAAAATTAGCTGGGTGTGGTGGAGTGCACCTGTAGTCCCTGCTACTCAGGATATGCTAAAGTGGAGGGTCTACCTGAGCCCAGGCTGTAATTGAGCCACCGCACTCCAGCCTAGGCAACAGAGTGAGACCCTGACTCAAAAAAAAAATCAAATACATGATTCAGTTAATAATTGTCCATTGTTAATGTTTGACCTTAAGGTTTTATTGCCTCCACAGTGATTCTAAGGTTTTCAGGTGGATTTTTGGAAAATTTTGCACCCCATTGCCAACTCAAAATGTGCATGACCCCCACCTGGGTGACAGGTGGACTGAGTGGCAGGAGGAAATAATCTGGTCCTTGATAGGTCAACCTCAGTTGACGAAAGACTTACCTCCACTTTTTAAAGCAATTTTATTAAGGTATAATTTATCTATAATATACCACACCCATTTTGAGTGTACAGGTCAATGATTTTTGACAAATTTTTACATCCACTTAGCCATCACCACAATGCATGACTATTGAATTGATGATGAAGAAATGTAAACAGGTGCAGTACAATGAAAATTCCTAATGATAAAGATTGGGATAAACAACTTCCACAAATCCACACAGATTTGTTGAAAATGGGTTTAAAAGTATTTAGTTCAATGACTGGCATATTAAGCTCAATGTGTAGCAAAAAAGATCCAAGAAGAGATGGAGGAATTTGTCAGGAAAGGGTCTAGCAACAGGACACCAAAGAGACTTTCAAGGTATCCACTGACTTGAAAGTCTTGTTTCAGTTAACCCTGAAAATTATGTTGGAATAGTCCAAGTATGGGATGGCACTACTAATAGCTATATCTTAAGAATCAAATAAAAAGGCTTGGGTCAGTCATTCTGTATGTGGCCACTCTCCATCACTGGCTGACACCTCCATCAAAGTAGCAACTCTCTACATAACCTCAACCATTGGAGCCTGGATCCCAAGAGGTTAAGCCTTGGCTGCCATAACTAATGTGATTGCAAAGAAAGCCCAAATTGTTGAGTACAGTTGAATTAAACCTCTATCTGATCTAGTGCATTTTATTCTTTCTCTCAGTACCCTTCAATTATGGGACAGTCTTAACCCAGTGTTTGAGGTTATTTTGGGAGACAAGGACATCTCTTGCCAAAGACCAGGTGTGATACATACCATTAGGATCCAACAGTGGAATGCAGCTGCTTTCTGAGACTGTGTTTCCTACAAGATGAAAAGGCAGGCTGTCTTTTTCAGAAGTACAGGAGCAAACAGGGCAAGAGAGTGGTAGGCTGTTTGGGCAGCAACCTGAGACTCTCAGATCTCAGGTCACTTAAGATATTTCAGATGCTCTCAGAGGCTGAAGGGCCTCAAAAGCACCTTGACTTTAGTCAAGAGAACTCTAAATATTTCACTCTCCTTGAATTTCCAACTCCAAGTTTGACTCTGTCACCCTCAGAAGATTGAAAACATTATAAAAAAATAAATTGAAATATATTTACTGCTTAACCCTGGTGTGTTGGCACTCTCCTCTTAAGAAATTGACATTTTAACTGAAGAAACAAGACATATGGTATTGAAAATATGGACTGTAGGTGATGGACACAGTCAAGAATGGAGGAATTTCAAGATCAGTAATATTACAGGAGTGAAAAATTATTTGCCTTTTAATGACTGATTTTGAAGAGGATTTGGAGTAAGACTTTTCATTTTCCATATATTAAAAAAAGTTAAATTTTTTATACCCAACTCAAATTTCTAATGCTTTAATTTTTTTCCCAGGGCTCTCTGCAGGCATGGAAAACAGTTGATCACCAACTAAGTCATAAAGTTAATTAATATCTAGGAGTGAGCTTTCATTTAGAAAAAGACAGAAAGGAATATACTTTTTCTTTTTAAATGTTCCATCCCTGTTTTTGTTGTTTGTTTAGCTCTTCTCTATCTTCTTAGTTCTTAAATGTGGATTTCTTTCATACTCTGACCTTTCTTGTCCTCTATACTCTTTGCATACTCTTTAATGGAACTCTCAATCACTCTTACAGTGTTAGAATGATAAAAGATCTTATAATTCCATGGACATTATGTAAGACCATACTGTGTTACAGGTACCAAACTGAGGCCCACACAGAAAATTGACTTTCTTAGAACATATCACAACTTAGTTTTGGAACCAGTAATAAGATCTCTGTCTAAAATAGCAAAAATCAACATAGAAAACTGACTTAACATGGCATTTCACAGGTGTCACTGAATTGGTTGATAGGATGTTTGGGGATTATATGGAGACAAACTCAGTACTCCAGCCTTGTGATATTGTAAACAAGTTTAATGATTGGATGTTCACAAATTAGTTTCTGCCTGATGGTATAGCATATTTCTTCTTGGGTGATCTAAGTTCAGTACCTGCAGAATACACATTTTGGAGATATTTTATTAACTTGGAAGATCCACATTGTCAAAAATAAATTTTGTTCCATTTCTTTTAACAGTAAACTAACAGGAACAATATATTTGTCAAATAAGGATAAATATATTGCTCCCTAGTTTTCTCTCCTTTCTTCTTCCTTCATTTCTCAGATGATGTTCAAGATCCTTGGAGAATGGATAAGAGATCTGTGACTACTGACAACTTGCTCTAGTAAGCAGAATAAAATGGTCGTTGAACTAATCATTTTATTCAGGTTTCACTGTTAACTCACTTATCATATAAACCCCAGCAATTCACTTAACTTTCAGGATTAATTGTTAAACAAGAGTAATACATACCACATTTTAAAAATCCAGTCCTCTTTTGATGGGCAGCATGGTTGTTTCCAGGTTCTTGCTATTGTGAACAATGCTGTGATAAACATACGTGTGCAGGTATCTTTTTTATAGAGTGATTTGAGTTCTTCAGGGTATATTCCCAGTAGGGGGATTGTGGGATCATATGGAGGTTGATATTTAGAGCTTTTAGGAATCGTCACACTGCTTTCCACAGAGGTTGCACTAGTTTACACTCCCACCAACAGTGTAGAAGTGTTCCCTTTTCGACACACCCTCTCCAGCAGCTGTTATTTTTTGAGTTGATAATTGCCATTCTGACTGGAGTTAGGTGGTATCTCAGTGTGGTTTTGATTTGCTTCTCCCTGATGA